>NW_027271190.1:730000-940000 GCF_040938485.1 Diadema antillarum
GAAATAACCCTGTCCTCCTGGCATTGCGTGGGTGAAAAACACGCACTTTTTGCAAAAGAAGAAATACGATTTCACCGTCCCTATAACACAGGATCAAGATCGGCGGGGCATGACGGCCCTGGCCCATGCCACACAGGCAGGGAACACCGACGTCGCCTTGCTCCTGCTCAACAAGGGGGCCAACCCTCACATAGCCGACATCAACGGAGACACGCCCATGCACATCGCCGTACGCCACTCTCGCACCATGATCGTTATGACATTATTTGAAATCGCCGAGGGTAAAGGCGAGATCAACAAGGTAAACGATTTCCCCTTCCCTCCCTCCTCCATCTCCTCTTTTTCTCCTTCTCCTTCTCCTCCTCTTTTTGTATACTATCTATTTTTCTTATCTTCCTCCTTTCCTCCTTCTATTTTCTTTTATGCTTATTCTTTCCTATTCAGCATCATCCTTATCATAAAGTTTCTTTCAATGTCATTTTAGTATTTTACAAGAAAAATATCTACTTAAGATGTAGACTTAGAATTGAGGTAATTTACGTTTGGTATGAATACCTATATGATTTCAATTGTCCAGCCTACCTTTTAATCCATGGCAAATGAAAAGGTAAATTAGATGAAAAAAACTGAATAACAGATACAGAATGCATGAACATAGAAACAAAATGAATACACTTAAACATGCATCGGTATACGTTTGTAAATACATACATGTATAATATACGTAATTTTTCTTTTCGTTCGTTCGAAACAAACTGGAGGGCTGTATTATCATGATATAAAACCAATGTTCTTGACGTAATGGAACGAAACTTTGAGAGAATTAGCCCTTTGTAATCAGAGGACATTCTTCTCTCTTTGACGATATAAAACCTGACACATTTCCTTCGATATCATAACGCATTCTGGTGTGGCGGTCATTGAAAACTGATTACTATATACATGTATACGTATATCCACCTATTTGCTTGGATACAGAAAAAAATGTATCTACACACCATAAGAAAGTGTGTATTGCCTTGAGATCTTGTACAATATTTCATGAGACTATTATAATTTTGCATTTTAATATGTAACCTTCTTCTCATTATTTCTTTCCTCTTTATTTACTGGTCCCCATGGAAGACCAGCATCACCAGAAAAGTGCAGCTGATTATGGGCTATTCAACCATTATCTTTGTCTAATCTTACATTATATTCTTTTTCGTATATCGATGATGTGTCATACTATTCAGTTGCTATAATATGTATGTTTCATTTTATGCATGTATCATTTCCCTTGTACCTTATGATGTCTTTAATATATGTATGTATGTACGTTTATGACGAAAAACAAACAAACAAACAAACAAACAAACAAACAAACAAACAAACAAACAATGCGTTTTGTTTGTGGTTTCATTTTTTCCCCATAGCTATTAATGTCCCAGAACCTGAGAGGTACAATCCCGATCTATGATGCGGTCAAAAGCGGTAACAAGGAACTTTTCCAGCTGTGCATGAACCACAGTAAGTCACGTGATCATGATATGCTAAGTTGTTTTGACGTCTCTCAATTCAAACTCGATTACACCATGACTTTAATTTTGAATCAAGTTGATGTGCCATAGTAATTACTCTGTTAATCCCTTTTACCATCATTTCGAATTCTACGGATAGTCATTAGATTTTACGTGTTTTATCGTCTTCTATCTCAACTTTTGTTTTGATTCAGACTGTACGGTTTAATGTTTTTTATCTAATCAGGTCATTGTTTACGAGTCTCTTAAAATTCAACTATTTTTGGAGTTCACTTTTGCATGATTTATGTTGTCACATTGAGCAAGCCTAGAGCAAGTTTTGCATCACAGTTCTCAAATACAGACTTTGTGACAAAGGAAAGCACAAAGGAGTTCAATTTGTGCTTAAAATATACTTTTGTTTCATTCTCCTTGATGTTAATGATCATTGTTAATGTAAAGCTCCACTATCACTCCTTGTGTTGGTCAACCTCTACGACTACAAAAAGAACAACTGAGCGATTGGAATATAATTCATCGACTCTTCCATATACCATTTTTTATACAAATTTCACATTTTTCTTTTTGCGGTTTAGTTACCATAAATCTGCTCAGTCGATGAAAGGTTGCCAATAGAAATAAATTTCCTGCTTTTTTCCAGTCTGTAGCGTTTTTATTAATTTTTTTATTTTTTTGGCAAAAATCTGAACGTTAAGTGTAAACAGGCTGCAAATGAGCAATGTTGGAAATGCTTTTCAGGGGAGGGGCAGTTCGGAGAAATTTTGATAGTTGCCCAGTTAATGAATCTGATCAAAGACGCTTATACCTTGTGTTCTCCGCAGTCTTCGAACACGACAGCGACCCGGTGGAGGTCGAAAAGCTAATCAACTTTGCCGGCGACAACAACGACACGCTGGTCCACGTGGCCTGCGCCTCGGGCAACATCGAGATTCTGCAGACCCTGCTCTCCCGCGGCGCCCGGCTCGATCTCGTCAACAACGACTCCGAAACGCCGCTGCATCTGGCGTGCGCACGGAATTACGAGGCCATCGCACTTTGTCTGCTTGAACAGTGAGATTACAGACACTCTATGGCCCGAATTCACAAAGGTGGTACAATATTGAAGCCATGGTTTAAACCATGGACAATTTGTATGGAGCGCCAAGAGTCGCATGGTCCATTTCGTTAACGAAATGTACATTTCATCAACGAAATGGTTGATTTCGTAACGAAAATAGGTCATGTGACACTTGGCGCTCCATACAAATTGTCGATGGTTTAAACTATGGATTCATTTGTACCACCTTCGTGAATTCGGGCCCTTGTGTGTATGTGTGAGTTGTGCGTGATGGTGTGTGTGGACATGTCCGTATGTGTGTGTTGTGTGCGATAGGCTTTGTATAAGAATAAAAAAAGTATTTCTGTGATAATTTTGTCTTTTGTCTGTGTTTCGAAAATCCGCATTCACCTCCTGTGCCTGTTTCTCGAAGTTGAGACGCGCTCATCTTAATTCATGCTCTCTGCGTCGAAGATGATGCTAACGATGATAATGGTCAATTGTAGCAGTGGTGGATGCAATCATGTTCGTTACGATGATGATGATGATGATGATGATGATGATGATGATGGTGCATGTAATGATAATTATTCAGTATTATCGTTTTCTTCACAAATGTTTTAATGATATTATCATCACTGTTTCTCCTGTTGTTGTATACAAGTAGGCTTGATAACGACGATGCTAAACGACAATTAGTAATAACAACGATGATATAACAATAGATAAGACAATGGAAATATAAACAGGGTTACTTTGGACCCAGTAGCTTCTGGCTCTGTAGTATTACTTCCTTCCCCATCTGTTAACTTCTTCGATCCTACCAGCGGTGCCGATGCCAATATCCGGAACAGTTCGGGCCACACCCCACTTGAGGTGGCAGCAAACCACGGTAGCTACCACACGCTGATGTCCCTTCTTCAGACGCTGTCCATGGCAGTCGGCGGACACTCGGACGAGGCTACGGAACTGGTCCGCTGGGCGGCAGGGCACAACAAGGCCGAGACACTCCGAAAGGTATCCACTTCTTGGATCGGTCTTCATTTTGCAAACATCACTTTTCTTTTTCATCACAATCTCCTTCTGTTTCTTTTTGTTGTTATTATCACCTCCTTAGAATAATTATTACTTTAATCATTTCTGTCATTATCGAAATAATATGCAAATAATACATATTATCATACAAGATAGTCATGTGATATCAATCATCAACATAATGATCAATCTCTTCAAACAGGTGACAGTATCAAAAATAAAACGCATTTTTTTTTTGCTCTAATAAGAAAAACGGGTACCAAGAAAGCATTCTTGAAATAATCAGTTGCGACATATCTGCAGTCCTAATGTTTTTCGTTAATTATTGTAACATCGTTTTATCATTGTCACCATTATCATCATTACTGTTGCTCAAATTGGTTTGTTAAATCAACAAATTTCTCATACATTATTTCAATGTGATGATTTTTTTTCTTCATATCTTTTTTTATTCAAGATTCTGGACTACGAGTTTCGCCTTCACGATTTTTCTGATGACGGTGTAATGAGCTTCATTATGGACGCGGTCAAGAACAACTTTGTGGAGTACGTAAACGCATTACTTTTCGCCAAACGACTTCTATTACGTTTATTTGGAGTGCGTATCTACTTTACATGATCTGTCTATATGTTGTAACATGAAAACAACGACTCAGTGCATAACATACATCGCTGAAGAACTACCACGAGTGGAAATAATTATGCAGTAGCCTTTCAACAGAAAAACCGTCTGGTGGCAACAATATTATAACAAGATTCATCTGGCAGTCGTCCGTTTTCTGTTTTAATAATCAGAACACACAACCATGTTAAGCAGCATTCTTAAAAGATTACGTAATATGAAATATCATTTTAAAATCTATGCTGCTTGTATGGGAGGAGATATCGCAACAAATTGATCTTCACTACAGCAATGCGGCTTAGAATTGATAGGGTACCATTTTGCCCGGCAATGGAATAATATTCGCGCGTATGGAATTATATTCGCGCGTAGCTGAGGCATTCGAGTTTAAACCTCGTCACTCTCCCTTTTTCTCTTCCCCTTTATGTCTTTATCTCTTTCTTTCTTTCGTTCTTCATCTATCTATCAATCTATCAATCTATCTATCTATCTATCTATCTATGTATCCATTCATCTATTTATCTATTCATCTATGGATCCATCTACCATTATACCTATCTGTTTATCTACCTATTTATCTACGTATTTATCTACCTATCGATCTATTTATATTCTATCTATCTATCTATCTATCTATCTACAAACCTATCTATCCATCCGGCTGTATATCTATCTATCCATCTATCTATCTATCTATCTATCTATCTATCTATCTCTCAATCTCTCAATCTCTCACTCTGACTGTTGTAGGACCGTACTGGTTCTGGTTAGATGGAATCGATCAAGTGTCGACTACAAGGACACACTCGGCAACACGCCACTACACTACGCCGCTGAGGGTGGTTGTCACGATATCGCCGAGCACCTCCTGAAGGCCAAAGCCGACGTAAATGCCAAGTGAGTAAAAGCATTCGAAAAAATCATTTAACCCTTTCTGCACCGATGAGTCAAACGTGCACTAATTTCACGCACACACATACACACACATACACACACACACACACACACACACACACACACACACACACACACACACACACAAACACATACACACCGTCACACAACAATGGACGGGAAATAAACGTGTCACACAAAGGATTAACAGACAAAGCAAAACTGAGGCATTAGTTTCGATGGAAAACGGATTGCAGGTGTACACGTTTTTCTAAATGAGCTCCCTTAAGTGCTACATTCTGTTTCATACAATGATGCAGAAATTAAAGGCATTACTGCTGAAAACTGCTTATTCGATGATAGCGAGCAAGCAGAATTAAACCTATTCATTACTTTACTGTACAGGTCATTTTGCCTTTTGGCAAATATCTGTTAGGATCGAAAGCTCACGCGCCTTAGAATCAATGATAATGAATACCATTGTAAGGGCTATTACTTATTTCTTCGTTCTGCATGTTCTGGGTGCCATTTCAGAAATTACGGCAGCACCGGTGGCACAACCCCACTACATTACGCTGCGGCCAATGGGTGGGTGAGGACAGCGCGAATTCTGCTGGACGCCGAAGCGAATATTAACGAGAGGGACAGCGAAAAGGTATGTTTGGTTTAGTTTAGTTTAGTTTAGTTTATTTCCACAAATTTAGTTAAAAAACGTATAAATATACAATCAATCAAATCAAACATATACATATACAAACCAAAAATTATTTTGGGTAAGTACATAATCATAGTTAAAAGTTAAAAAGTGTGTGCTGAAGATTGACATAACAATAAATGGTGGAGGAAATCAGCCGTATGTCTTTAAGGAAGAGTCCATCCGAGGGCATATTGCTTGAATGAAAATCAGAGAGAGAAAGGAATAAAAACCATAACCTGATCAATTAATGATATTTGGGTAACATAGAGCAGCACGTAAACAATTAAAGTATCTTTTCATTTTACGGACCCTATACAAAATAATTTAATATAATAACTTCCTTTATGTTGTGCGTGTTTATATGCTTTCTGGAAAGGAGGTGTATTTTATGAAATATTTCGTATTTAGCATTTTAGATTAATATTTCATATGGATACGACAATCACAACTCTTTATTTGTGTTGTTATTATACCCATTAAACTTTTTTCGATAATGATTTATAGAACTTTTGTTCTTTAAAACGTAACTTTCGGTAGTTCATCTAAGAACGATAGCTTACCTGCTTTGTATATAATAGTTAATCTATTGGAGGGAATCAGTCACGCATTGGTAAGTTTACAGAGTAATCAGTCGTCATACAATATCGTAACTTGTGCGTTCCGTGACAGCAGATATGATCACGGTTTGACACTAGAAATCACTCTGACATGTCTGAAATCATTATAGAAATCATGCACAATGCAGGTGATGATTTCGGAAGGGGGGCAACAGTCCTTTACCTGTATGAGATAAGACTGACAAGATTTCACAAATAATCAAATAGATCCCAAGTTGATGTATGACCATACACGTGTCTTGAATGCGACTACTATGATGTCATAATCCTGTAGATGACGCCATTACACCACGCATGCGCAAACGGTAGATTCGAGATGGCCGAGATGCTGATGTTCGGCAAAGGAGGTAGTGAGAAGATGGAGATGGCCGACGTCGTCCTCTGTGACCGCAACGACCACAACTGCCTCGATCACGCTATCGACAACGACCACGAGTAAGTCACGGGACAATAAAGAATTAAAAGTTACATTGCGTCTGTCGTATGTTCGGTGTTAGAATAATTATTCTATATGATTTTTACAGAATACCTGATATCAAAACATGGTTGATGCATTTTGAAAGTGTATATAGACATCGACGGGTAAATCATAGAAATAATGACTTATCCATTTTAATGTGTATACATGAAACAAAATACCGAAGATCTTAATTTTAATTCCTGCGGTCTCTGACGTCATAACAGACATTATTAGAATTCCTTTCTCCCCGCGTGTCCATGCATATCCAAAAGGTTTATTATACATGTATTATTTAGATCAAACTGTGTTATGAAGTGCAAAGACTCTTACAGCATGTTCAAGAAGCAAGCGATCATTTAGATTTATGTTGTCTTTTTGTTTGCTTTGTTGGCTTGTGTAATCTTCAATTTCATTTTCATTGTCTGTCTGTCTTTCGTTCTCCTATTCTCACTCTCCCCCCAACTCTGTCTCTATCTATCTATCTATCTATCTATCCATCTATCCATCTATCCATCCATCTATCCATCTATCTATCTATCCATCTATCTATCCATCCATCTTTCCATCCATCCATCCATCTATCTATCTATCTATCCATCTATCTATTTATCTATCTATCTATCTATCTATCTATCTATCTATCTAATTATCTATCTATCTATCTATCTATCTATCTCTCTCTCTCTCTCTCTCTCTCTCTCTCTCTCTCTCTATATATATATATATATATATATATATATATATATATATATATATATATCTACCTAATTCTATGTTGTGATAGGAATATCGCAAGGATGATGATGGGACACAAAAAGTGGCGGGAACTTTTGTCAGTGTCCAGCGTGGATGAGGAGACATCATACCGGACCACGCCCATGAGGAAGCTCATTGTTTCCATGCCAGGTGAGCTGGAATATGTAATTGTTGTTTGAGATAATTATAGGAAGAGTTTTTATCGCAAAACCACGCTTGTTTCCTGTCCAAAGGTTTCTATGTGAAAATTGTGCACATTTGACTCACTGGTATAGAAAGGCTTGAGCGCCATTTTTGAATATTTTGTCGTAAGTCCAAGGCCATTATCATGGAAATTGGTTTGATTTTTTCTAATGTAGTTCATGCCCTTTCAAAATGTACGTGACTGCTTAGTCTTAGAACTTCTACATGGTAATCATTAAGCTATACAAGCATAAAAAACAAAACATAACAACAATGTTGATCTATTCTCTTTGAGGAATACCAAGTATTAGGAGTAAAAAGCTGAGAAAATGATATCAGCCATTATGGTGGTGATTCTAGCGACAGTTTGCACCATGTTCATGCAGTGATGGTGTAGTGATGGTAAAGATGATTATGCTGAGAATAGATAACAATGATGTTGATGATGACGACGACAAATATGATTATGATGATGACATTGATGCCGATGATGATGATAAGGATGATGATGATGATCGTGATCATGATGGACATGATGGCGACGATGACGAGGATGAAGATAATAATGATGATGACGTTGATGCCGACGACGATGATGATGACGACGGTGAAGATGATGATGATGATGATGATGATGATGATGATGATGTTGATGATGATGATCAAGAGGAGAAGGAGGAGATGGGGGATAATGATGTTATTATAAATGATACTGGTAAAGATGATAATGACGATTATGTAAATGGAGATGATGACGCCAATGATTGATAAGTGGGGATGTGCATGATGATAATGACAATCATATTCTATCCTCATCCCTCCATCCATTACACATCAGCTGTAGCCAAGATAGTCCTCGATCAGTGCATCACTGTGACCGGGGAGCACCCGAAATTGAAGGACGCCAAGGCCGAGTACTACTTCGAGTTTCTAGAGGACGCGTTCTCTTCATGGATGAAACCGACTGATGTCGAAGGTAAGATTTTCCGGATGCACGTCACCAGACCGACACCCACGAGTCATACAGCCTACGAGTTATACAGCCCACGAGTCATACAGTCCATGAGTCCGACACTAAGCAAACAAAGCCCATGAGACAGACACATTGAACCCCGTGTTGTATTTGTCGAACTCGTGGCCCGGTCTTATGGGCTTTATTTGCCTAGTGTCGAACTCGTGGGCTGTATGACTCATGGGTGTCGGTCTTGTGGGATGGCCCTAATTTTCCGGCGTGGACGGAGCTTTTTTCCTATCCCAATATAGAGGCGCCGTTTTGGAAGCAGGGGGCCCTATACTAACATTCCACTGAAATGACTAGGACGGGTGGAGTAAAATATGGGGAAGAGCGAAAACAACAAGCAAGGATTGTCAGATGTAGTTTTTGTTTGAACTCCACGAAACAAGATTACATATGGTTTGGGAATGCAATGTTACACGAAGATTTATTTCTCAATACACGGCATTATGTTACAGCATAAAACTCGAATTACAAGAAGTACTTCTATACTTAGTTCTACAGAAATCTTTAAAATGTTACAATGCGTGTTCTCTTTATGTAAAATATTGGTACTTTCAGCCAGAAACAACACGAAATCCTATGATTTTTTTCTTTCAAATTTTGTCATTTTTAAGCAAGCAAAGAAAATAGATGAACATGATAACTGTGTGTCAAGAAAATAACGGTTTTGCATCCAATATTAACTGGAATTGTGTTCATATCATCTAGTCTACATCTAGCTACATTACTCTTGTATTTCGTGTTGTTTCTGGCTGAAAGTGGCCAAAGATGTATGAATTTTTTGTTTTTCTTGGTCTCCTTGGCGTTCATGAGCGTGCATTTTCTTGACTTTGTGGCTATGTAATGTCACTCTTACAGAAAGCCGCGCAAGCATGAACGGGAACACAAAAAGGGGCTCGATGATGGGGGTCTTCAACAGTCTCTACCGCAGAGTTTCGGCGAGGGAGACATTCCGAGTTGTGGAAGACGAACTCTACACCTCGAATGACCGGCTCAAAAAGAAAGCCATGCCTTACATTATGGACGCGATGGAGCGTGCCCACAACCATCCACTTCAAATCATGGTCAGTACACAAACATTGAATGTTGTTACAATGCGGAGATTGACGTGGGAGTGTAACGTGTTTGTAATCATGTTTAATGCTTTTCAAGCAATTATGTGAAAAGCTGCATTTAAGTTTTATCACATTCTTCCTACGCACGTTCCTTATAAAAAAGCATCATATTCGCTGACAATGTATTTTTTTCTCATCTCATTCACTTTTCAAGTGATAAAACACGTGTATAGCCAGCATGAAACAATGCAAAAATTGAATATTGATGCAAAATTATTTCCGCAAAAAAAAAAAAAGTTATACACAATGTCCACTTCACTTTAATCTCAAGAAGGATAACCGTGTAGACCTACTTAGTATTCGATATTTTGGATCAGTGCTATCCGCTACGCTTGCCATGACCGACCACTCGCAACAATAATTTTAGCATTATATTGATCGTGGAATTTTTGTTTATAAACTCTTGAAACCGTGGTACGAATCATGGAGTAATCGTGGTGTTCGTATCAGAGGTCGTCGTTTGAATGATGTACTTAGTTGTATCGCCGTATCGATATGAGCAATGCTGTCTAGGTTATATACCAGATGCTTTTCTCTTTCAAAACTTTGTGCACCCCTCCCCCCCCCCCCCCCCCCCCCGCTTACACACAACTTCACTTCACATACAAACACATGTAAACACATACACACAGGCTTCATCACAGCACGTGGAGCTCCTCGAGCATCCGGTAGTGGGCGCCCTACTCAAGAACAAATACGAGGCCGTGGGACGCTATGTGTTCTTCTGCTCGCTCATACTCTACCTCGTCTACCTGGGCATGCTGACGGGATACGTTCTGGTCACCCCACCCAATTATTACTTCCGGTCGGTCAATCACACCAAGGGCTATGCCAAGGTCGTCTGGTGGGCGGACGGCGAGGAGAGGTGGGTCAAGAGCCTCTCGCCGAAGGTTCTCTCCTTCTTCGACCGCCTCGGACCCGTCGTCATCATCGCGCTCGCCTCCCTTAATCTATGCCGTGAGGTATGCCGCATTACACTCTGCGTTCCTCAACGACATCATCGCCGAAAATACCGGAAATCTTTTCCAGCATTTCTGCTTGGCAAACATAACTATTATCATCATTTTTTTAATGCTGTTCTTATTTCGCTGTACAATAATCGAATGCATTCTGTTTTTCAATCTTGCTTTTATTTATTTCAGAACAGTTCAAGCAAAGCATGCATAAGTACGTACTTAAAAAGTATTACCCACCAAACTTCCAGTTGCCTAGTGATACTGTAATGGGATGGATGCAAATAGGCCGAACCAAAGGGAGGGGTCGTTAAAGTTCAACAAACGATACAACTAAATCATCTATTCAGTTACATCTATTTGTGCAGATTTTATGGCACAAACCTCGAGCAAAACCAGAAATGACGATTTCTCGTCATGACTGTGTAATATGAGAGAAAAATCAACTAATACGCATGATATCATGCAATAACGTGCCTTAAAAGCATGCATGTAAAAAAAAGATAGACGACAACGTAGTTTGCGAACTTACATTACATTGTGGCTAAATCTTTCAGTTTCACATTATTCCTACGTGAAGCAATCTTACATGTATTGAGCACTGCCAGAAATCAAGGTTGAACTGTGCGGCAATGTCACTGCACCTTTCCTTTTATAATATACTGTAGATAGGCACAATGATTTTATTGAATTATTGGCTTACCAATTCATTGTCAAATTTTGTTCTTACTTCATAGGCTGCACAGGCGTTTGTCCAAGGGTTACTGTCGTACCTGAAACATGCCGAAAACTGGCTCGAACTCTTCCTCTACATCGCCGCCATACTCTTCGCACTGCCATTCTCCCGGGTGCAGTACATCAAAGACGGCTTCATCAAGAAGGTGCGTCAGCCAGCCGCACACTATACGACTCACGACCTTACGACTGACAGACTATGGATCCGAAATAAATCACAGTATCCTCAAAATAAAGTCCGCTTGTTTATTTCAGATCCAAAGTCTGTCAGTCGTAAGGTCGTGAGTCGTATAGTGTGCGGCGGGCTAGGCTGCTGAGGATTGTTTAAACTTTGATATGGAGAGTTTGATCGCGAAACTACTTAACCCCATTTTCGTCAAACTGAGATATTTACAAACAATTAGAGGGTGCTAAAAAACAAAGAAAATATGAAAACATGGAATATATGTAATCATAGCTTCAAGAATATTCCTTGTTATGTTACAAGTGAGGTATGATTGGAGTGGTTGTATTTTGCTCTATTTGACGATGGACTTACTTTAAAATGTTTAAAATGTTTAAAAATGACGCGTAGCTCATTTTGCGATGAAACTCTTCATGTGACATGTACAAACCAGTGAATGTAAAAGAGGTGATGTCTGTTGTCTGTATATGCATCTTTAGCACACTTACCCTCTCTAAGAAGACAAACAAAACAATGATAACGACAACAAAAGCGAGATATTTGACGTCATACTTGTTTGAGTGACGAGGTCATTTATTCTATATATCCGCAATTTGATGAATCATCATTGAAACATTGATACCTGTAATCATTTTGTTTGCTTCGAGAAATCAATAAATTCTATCATTTGAAAAAAAAAATAATTTTGATTGTATCAAAAAAGTCAACTGATGACGTCAAACTGGTCCCCGTTGTTCCCCCTCCTTTATAGAGCTGGCAGTGGGAGTGTGGCTCTCTGGCTGTCTTCCTCTCGTGGATCAACCTCCTTCTTTTCATCAGAGACACGAAGCTTGGCATCTACGTCATAATGTTCTTAGGTACGTCATCATTTCTGTAGCCCAATCTGGGCCCCGTTGCATAAAAGTTACGATCAAACGCAAGTCAAGAAGATCAAACGTAAGCCCCAAATGCTCCATTCTGATTGGTAGAAAATCAAGTTGCGTATGATTTCCTTGACTTGCGTCTGATCGTAACTTTTATTCAACAGGGCCCTGGAGCACTTTAAAGCTTCACTTATGACTCAGATTTTCACCAGATGTTCTATTATTATTCAACTTTCTTCGAGGAGTCTGCGCCATTTAATAGAAATGGCTTTAAGCTTTAAAAGTAAATATTTCGAAATCGCCACAAACGAGAGAAGTATAGTTTTGCCGGATCACCAGATCACGGCCGTTTAGCATGCGCATGTAGAACTTGTTAAACCCACATTGAATACCAAACATCGGCTTTGTTTCCCTCCAACTTCTTACAGATATCATAAAGACGTTTCTCCGGTTCTGTATCATCCTATTCCTGTTTATCGTAGCTTTCGGTTTGGCGTTTTACACACTGCTCATGAACCAGGTAACGTTCATTCCTCAGCATATTCAGTCACGGTTATTTTAATACCATGAAAAATCTCACGTCTTTTTGTCATCGATTTGTATCTCTCTCTCGCTTTCTCTCTCTATCGTCTCTCCCTCTCTTACTTCAAATGTTTTATAGTTGTAAACAACTGCATAATATGCACGTTTATACTTATATGATTATAATTGTAATCTGTAGTTTTATTTCAATATCGATAACATCATGCGTACGCATCAGATTGGCAACTGTTGTTGGATTGTTATGCTTAAGTGGGAGTACAAGAGGTGCTGTTTTGATACCAGTAACAGCTTACTCCGTTTTAGCTCTCCGTCTTTAATTATGGCTGGTTCAGGCCGATGTGCTGTGATGTAAGACCTAAGAGTGTGAGCAATGCCGTCTACTTCACTTGGGGATATTTCACGAAGAATAGTTAAGAGTGACTTAGAATTACGGTATGCCTTTGGCTTCCCTA
Source organism: Diadema antillarum (assembly GCF_040938485.1). Lineage (NCBI taxonomy): Eukaryota > Metazoa > Echinodermata > Echinoidea > Diadematoida > Diadematidae > Diadema > Diadema antillarum. Next base: position 743,684 of record NW_027271190.1, read on the forward strand.
TTCACTTTTATGTAATGTTTTCAGAATCCGCTTCAAAATGTTATCAAGATTTTCAACAACAAAAAATTCATTTGTCCCCAATCTTATATTTTATCATATATCGCCTGCATGAAAATTCTCCAAAATTTGTATTTTATTTTGAAAGTTAGAATATTATCGACGACATACAGTTATAAGTACATTTTAGGTTGCTTATCAGGACAATACCCCGGCTAAATACTGGTTAGTGGTAAGGTTAGAGTAAAGATTGGGGTTAGGGTTAGATTTTGGGTTAGATTTTGGGTTAGGGTAAGGATTAGGTTCAGGATTAGGATTTGGGTTAGGGTCAGAGGGAGGGTCCGGGGTAATTGTCCAGGGGCTAATTGTCGTAGACCCTTTCGGTTGATTGTAAAATCTAAGATCGACTTAAATTTTGTGAAACACCACCTCGTAACCATCTTCCCCTCCATAGAACCCCTTCAACACCCTCGGCTACTCCATGGCCAAGACGTTCGTCATGATGATTGGCGAGCTGGACTTTGCCGACATCTTCTTCGCCCAGAACTACCTGGGTACGGAGAACACCCTGGAGACCGATGGCGAGGCGGCCTACTTCATGAACTTCGTCCCCTACAGCGGCCTCACCTACGTGGTCTTCACCGTCTTCCTCGTTGTCATGTCCATACTCATGATGAATATGTTGGTAGGTTTTATGTTTCTTTGTTTGTCTTTTTATTTCACTTATTTTTTTTTTACTCGAGTAGCTGTAAGTCACATAATCATGATAATGAAAGACAAAAACGTTATAATGGTAGAAATTATCTAACATAATAAGAAGGAACAATTTCAAGTCATTGACCATGTTGACAATAAACTTTATTTTTTATTTGATAAAAACTCTAAAATTCAAAGTAAGATCGCTATGAATTCAGTAAAAGTTCGAAAGAAAGAAAGAAAGGACATATAAAATCATTATTTAGTATCTGGCAGCTAAACTATTAGATATCCAAAATCTAGATATCATATCTAAGAAATTAATGTAATCACTCAGACATTGATATGCAAAGAAAACATAGAGATAGATAGATAGATAGATAGATAGATAGATAGATAGATAGATAGATAGATAGATAGAAAATAGATAAATGAATAAGTAAATAAATATATAGATGAATAGATAGATGAATAATCAAACATATTAAAAATAGATACATGCATGTACTTCGTTTCTCATTCGTTTGATTATCACATGACGGAACACGCAAGGTTCGTATTTCATCGTTCGTGTCATTGGTAATATGTTTCTCCCACTTGATATTTAGGTAGGTCTGGCGGTAGATGACATCCAAGCTATTCAAGAAAAGGCCAAACTGCACAACCTCACGATGCAGGTACGTACAACAATACGTATTCTTCACCACCATATTTTTGCAGTCGAAACCAAACCATTACAATACGATTGATTTTGATATTGACCTATATAGGTTTGACATTCCGCTGACAATGTATCTATGGAACTATGAAAGATATTATGCCCTGTTGCGACACGGATTGTCGCCCCTACACGGATTGTCGCCTCCTGCTCGGGGCGACAAGCCGTGACGGGCGCTGGCGGCACGGATTGTCGCCCCCTACACGGATTGTCGCCTGGCGACAATCCGTGACGCTTGTGCAGTTCCCAGTTTTTGACCTCGAAGGCGACAATCCGTGTTGGCAAAAATTTTGTTGCGACACGGATTGTCGCCCCGTCACGGATTGTCGCCCTGGGCTCGGGGTGGTTCCTCCGGTGTTAAGCTTTGGTGGGATGGGTATGACTGGTAAGTTATGCGTATGTGTGTGTGTGTGTGTGTGTGTGTGTGTGTGTGTGTGTGTGTGTGTGTGCGTGTGTGTGTATTGTGAGCTGCATGATATGTGATGTGTATGATTTGTTGTGTGTGTGTGTGTGTGTTTGTGTGTGTGTTTGGAGTAATAATACAATATGTAAAAACTGTGCATGTGTGGTGGTTACATAGTGGTAGTGGTTTGCTTGTCTGTGTGTATACGTGTGCCTGTATGTTTACGTGTGTATGTGGAATATAGTGGCGCTACTGTGGCAATACAAACGCCTTCAGAGTGTATGAGCACGTGTTTAAAGAATTCACACCAGCGTTGATCTAAAAATAGTATGGGTGTGTCAACCAAATATCAGCGGTGAGGCGGGCTAGGCGAGAGAGAGACCGAGAGAAAATACATACGAGGGAGGTACCCTCCTCAAATGTTATTTGTCTTTGTTCATTTTTCCCTGCAGTCATTTTCTTCCATCAGTCTTATAAACTAGAACGTCCATACCACTATTCTTTGTCCCAGAATAGGTTTGGCATGCTATATGCATGAGCGAATAATTTCCACACGCCGTAAAAAAATTGTCAATCGTTACTTGATTGATCAGCACAAACGAACTGCCATTGCACACCGCTAATACATACGTAATACAAACAAACACTAACAAACACTCAAACAAACCTCATAATGCAAACAAACCAACTCAACACTTTTTTCCTTGATATCTATTGATTTCATTCAAATGATTCATAAATCGACCCATTCTGGGTGCAACATGAACAAAAAAAGTTATAAATGGCAATTCGAAACAAAAGCAAATCCATGTGTCAATTTATACCACAAATAATCTCACTTCAACATAGATAACTCGATTATAGACCAACCCTACTAATAATTTCTTCACGAGAAAGTTTTGACATGTATAGGGCCCTACCAAACCTATATTCCTTGAATACATTGGTTTGGATCATGTAACACCTTCTTACTTAAAAGGGCATACATTAAAAAAAAAAACACACACACACAAACATATTTCCAATCTAGAATGAAATCAGTCATAAAAAACCCCACCACCCCCTCCCCTCCCAAACCGAAACAAATCTAGGGCCTACATCTATCCTAAATATTAAATCCTACCAACATCCGTCATACCATTTATAACTATCCTTCAAATCCAATCCCCAACCCACCAACCCCTGATTAAACAAAACCTAAATCATCCCACACCCACATTCACCGAATAAATACATACATACATACACACACACACACACACACATACACACACACACGAAGGTTCGTTATTCCGAAGTTTCGTTTTTTCCGAGGCTTCATTTATCCGAAACACACAATTCCCTATACCTAGTGGTTCGTTGATCCAAAAATGAAATTCGGAATAACGAACCTTCGGAATAATGACCCTTCGGACGAATGAGCCTTCGGACGAATGAGCCTTCAGAATAACAAACTTTTGCAATAACGAAATGTAACCCCCTTCCCACATACCGACGCACACCCGAACCGATACCACATCCTTCCTGATGAAACGATTTCCCAATGTTGATAAATAAGACATAATGGACCGTATGTAGAAAAGCAGCATCCGCCCGCACGCAAGCTCCACTCCGAATTCATATACAAATCTGCCAAACAAACTTATCAAATTCAAAGCTGCTGATAAAATCAATATCAATGTTTATGCCAGCAACAACTTACTAGGTATCCCTCCCCACGCGCAGCTAAAAAACACATACGCAAAAAACTGATATAATAAACACATTCTTCCATCACACACACACACACACACACACACACACACACGCAGACGCACAAACGGACACTAAATTATCATGTGCACGCGCACATACACACTTCCTTGAAACCTCACCATGAGTTTTTACATGGCATGTTTGCATGGATGTAGCCATGTAAGTTATGTGTTAGTATGTCAATGATTATGTCCAGAACGATATTACCCAGCAAAATGTGCTTCGAGGGCGGGCGACAATCCGTGTAGGGGGCGACAATCCGTGCCGCCAACGCCCATCACGGATTGTCGCCCCGAGCAGGAGGCGACAATCCGTGTAGGGGCGACAATCCGTGTCGCAACATGCCCCAATAACCATGGTAACTGATTAACCACTCCGCCCCTGTACATTTACACTTTAAGAAATGTCGGTGAAATTGAAGCAATCTATGACGCAAAGTTTGTTGATAAAGTTTGGCAGTGTAAATGTAAGAAGTCATCTAATTTGGCTCATTTATCATTTTTAGAACATATTGGTCGTGTGACAGCTTGCTAATCAGTGCTAAAAGTTGTGGTTTTGTTGGTTGACTATGTATTGAGCTTCCCTTTACTTAAGTTGAATTTTCTTGAATCCGTATGAGTCATCAACTCTGCCTGTCTTAGAGGAAGTGTATCTGTTGAATATTTGTAGTAACAAGTTAGCGTTTCTTCCATACTGATTGCGCATGCGCAGGTGAACAACGTGATGGAGGTACAGTTGAAGTTCCCTGTCTGGGTGTGGCGAACGTCCGTGGTGCGTCGAAAGACGTTTGCGTGCGCCAGCGCGGACGCGCGCCTGAAGAGGTGGCTCCACCGCTTCTCCAGCAACCGCATCCGAGTTCAAAAGGCGATTCAAGTCTACAAGAACAGACAGGTGGGCGGGGCCTGTGCTTCCTAATTGTCCTCATCATCAACAATTGCAACACATTATGATTGCAGTAACCATGGCAACAGCTAGACAATCTTCATGGAAATATAATGAACAATTCATTATTTTCATTTTTTCATTTCGCTTTCCTTTCATCTCATAATGAATGACTTTGAGGAGTATGACACACCGCCAGAGGTTGATAGCTTGATATTGTATAATTATGTTTCTTTGAATTAGTTCAGTTGACAGTTTACTTTTGAGAGATGATGTATAATAAGAATTTCTGAAATGCAAGGGGACATCGAGCAATGATTTTCGCCAGTGGTACGGAGTCGAGTCCTCTCTGACTTGAAACAAAATTTTTGATATTACTGATGTGCGTATTAAAACAAATTCGTAGCTTTGGTCTTCTTTTTTCTTTCCTTTGACTCATCTCAGGATCCTCTGCAGCAGGAGTCTCCAGAGGACGCCGTCTACGACAAGATCCGGGACAGTCTGACTGAGATGAGCTGGGCGGTGGAGCGCGTCACGCTGGAGCTCATCGAAGGCGGGAAGAAGAAGACGGAACGACTGGAGCAGATTCGCGCCTCGCAGAGCACGCTGCGCGACCGCTGCGACACCATGCAAGCCACGCAGGAGCGCCTGGAGGATCGGCTCGATCAGATGTCGCGGAAGATGGACGCGCTGCTGAAGCGCCTCAAGGTGAAGCAGAAAGAACCCAAGTGAGCAGACGATGTCGTGACACGTCTTTCGCCAAAACACCATTCAAAATGACTGACTTATGAACTATAACAATGCACCGTTTGGAAGTTGATTCATCATCGAGTCAACGTTCACTGAGGCTGGATTTTATTTTATATGCGTTTTTTTTTTTCATGTATAGACTGAAAAAAAAAATTACTTACGATGTATACCTCCTTTAGTGGATTCATCATCGAGTCAACGTTCACTGAGGCTGAATTTCATTTTATATACATGTTACTTTTTTAATGTTGGTTACAAACTGCGAATAGGTTAACTAGGAGGTATACCTCCTTTATTCGACCATAGTAACTGGCACTTTAATGGCACTGAACATACGAGGAATATTTTCTAATTGCACTGGACAAACTTGTCGCAATAAGATGGTGTAAGTTGAGACAATAAGACTACCACGCTAGAATAATAATAAGCCGCGTGACACTGATGCGCTCAGATAAACTCTCTGGTTGATCGTTCCCGCCAAAAGTATAAAAATCATCCTACAATCAAGAAGAGAAATGATCGCACTCTGTATAATACAGTACATTCCCGTCCCGTTTAACTCCTGCAGACTTCTTTCGTTAAACTTCTTTCTAGTCGAACAGCAAAGTAGACAGAGACACAAGTTGTAGATGGTAATTTTCGGACTTGAATTTTTACGTCGTTGTAACGAAAGTTTCGTTATAAATGTGTTCGCCATAAAGTGAGTGCACTGTAATGAAAAAGAATAGCAAGAATAGGATAATTTCTGCTCAGTTTTGTGGTGAACTTCTTCAAAAATACAGTAAGTCAATCGTTTGCTCGTGCGACCTCGAAGGTTTATAATCTGGATTGATAAGTGAAGAGTTTTATTGCAAAATGGTCTAAGCGCCATTTTTCAAGTAGAAATCCATCATGAAACAGAGCAAATTTTAACCTTTCCAGTATACACTTGTAACGTAACAAGGAATATTCTAGGAGTTATGATTAAAGATATCCTGTATTTTCTTATTATTTTCTTTGTTTTTAAGCGGCTTTTATCACAAATATCTCAACTTAACAAGAATATAATTAGTTCTTTTTGCCATAAAAGTCTTCAAGTGTACACTGCAGGTTAGTGTCTTTCCCCATCTTGCTATCGCACTCGCCACCAGCATAAAGTGTGAACTGCATTGATATCGTATCTTATGTGTACATATGACTTTCCTTACTTGGCCATGTTATAATATTCTGTATACTGGACCGCTAGCCAACTGATCCATATTGTAAAAACCAAGTGTATAATGTTCGTAATGGTTAGTTAAAGTTTATAACGCCATTTAATGTTGATAAACAAACTCAGACTAAACACCTATTGCTGAAGCCGATAGAAGGGTCTTTTAGGAGTGAAACATGATTATTTTCAGTGGTAACCCAATCCCTTTAATCTCGGGAGAGAGCTGTATCGCTGCCATGGTTCAGATGAAACTCACATCTCGGTTTAAAGGTCTTCTTCTTATAACGTAGAAAAGGGGTTATTTTATCATTATGTTTTCCTCTGTTGGACTTCTTGTGCCCATACTTCCTTTTTTTTTTTGCCAATGAATATGTTTGAAAGAAGCCTACTATTCAAGAGTCTCATTCACAATCAAATTCTATACGAAATTATTTTCTCACTAGACTTTTTAAAGCCTTTTGATTGCTAGTTTGTCAAAAATTTAAGCTGACTTAAGTAACGATGTATCTAAAATATTTTAGAGCATTTCGATTTCATTCATGAATTTGAAATAAAAAGAAATTGCAACGAATGTGCTTGTGTCTGAAAATGTATCTGTTTTATAAACAAGGAATATACATCTAGTAATGACTAATTGTCATAGTCAGTGACTGTTTAATGTGAAATGAGATTACTCATTATCTTATTTTAATCTTAATTTCCATTAATCTATTTACAATTGATGAAGAAACATAAAGTTCATCTCCGCTCGTGCAAGAAACACGCCCTCGGGATCAATCCTATAACCTTTTACAAAGGCAGCTTGCTATAATTTTTGTTTTTTTATTGATTTTTTTTTTTGTGGACGTGCAATACTCCACGCTCCATCGACGATGCGTACCTCCACTGATCAGTGGAAACCATTCTCTGGTCGCCATGACAACCCCTGACGTCATGCAAATCAACCCTCGCCACTTCGGGTAACATTTCATCATCCAGTGAACGTGCGACTCGACAAGGAAAATCCCCAAGTCCTACACACACACACACACACACACTTGCACTCACGCGCTTACGCACTCTCAAGCACGCACACATAGGCCTTGTTATACATTGTTCAATTGAGACACTTTCCCCATGTTGACTTTTACTTGTACATGTCGTAAGGAAATAAGATTGGGATGACAATGATAATGAGTTATATAATTAATGTAAATGAAACATAAAGGATGCTTTCTGTTGGAGAGTAGGGTGGAATCCCCACCCACTCTCCTCCGTGTTTAAACGTAGACACCTGTCTTTATTGTATTTTTGAAAAGCATGCTCATCTACTGAAGAAAAAAAATACTAGAAATGCGGAAAAAGTATATCCGGAAAAACCGAAAGGACAGCAAATAATATGAATTGTTCATCATTAATTCTTAATACATTCATAAATGCAGCACTATCAGGAAACCATGTTTCAGTGTTACTCTTTGCATGAAAATGTACTCCCTTTTCCTTCCTGTCTTCTTCCGACTTTCTAGTGAGTGAGAAGAAAGAAAAAAAAAAACCCGCCAAAACAACGCAAGAGACATGAGTCAATTTTGATGTTCTACAATATGACGGAATTGGAATTAGATGCGTTAAATTGGTATCTCAGATTTAGTGACATACAGTCCTTTAATGTCCGCACACTGAGTAATTAACATCTGGATTATAAATCACTTGTGCTATACCCACAAGCCATTGTGGCGCAGCCTCCGTGGCCTAATGGATAAGGCATCGGTCTCCTAAACCGGGGATTGTGGGTTCGAGTCCCACCGGAGGTGATTTTTTATTTATTTATTTTTTCTTTTGCCACTGCCTTCCTTATCAATATCTGTTTGTTTGTTTGTTTGTTTGTTTGTTTGTTTTTACGTGTGTAGGTTTATGAGTACATTCGTGTGTGTGTGTGTGTGTGTGTGTGTGTGTGTGTGTGTGTGTGTGTGTAGTACGTATGATGAATATATTATTACATAATTAACCATTAACCATTAACCATTACTCTATATCAGTTCTCTATAGATCCAGGGGGGTGTTTCATAAAGCTGTTCGTAAAGTTACGAACGACTTACGAGCGACTGGTAATCAGTTCTTGTGCTGAATTATGGAAATTCTGATAAGTACAGCACATCAGAACTGATCACCAGTCGCTCGTAAGTTGTTCGTAACTTTACGAACAGCTTTATGAAACAGAGCCCAGGACGTATTTTTGCTGTCGGGTGCTCAAACAAGAAGGCAATCTTTATACAATCACTGTTGCCGAACAGGATTATTATGGCATCACATGACCCCTTAGCAGTCAGGTTAAGCTGTCATCTATCTCTCCCTCTCTATCTCTTTCTTTCTCTCTTCCTCGTATGATATGCCCTGTTCCTGAATAAACTGGCTTAGTTAATGTTTCCTCCACGAATTGGTGACTTGCTATTAAATCTGATAGTTCTTACCAACCACATTTATGTCTTACTTTACTTTACTTTCTTTTACTTTACATTACTTTATTCTCCTCTACGCTACTTTACTTTGCCATACTTCACTTCACTTTACATTATTTGCTTTGATTTACGCTACTTAACTTCACTTTACCTTTCTTTACTTCACTTCACTTCACTTTACTCTCTTTTACCTTACTTTACTTTACTTAACTTTACTTTACTTTACTTAAATTGCTCTTCATCTTAATGGAAAAGTCATCCTTGGTCATAAGCAAATGAAACTCCGTCATGGATTCTTGGCCGGGGTTTCCATAGTGTTTCTTTTGCTATTTTGTCCATTTAGATAACAAACGAAAGAGCTGATAATACACAACCATGTCTAACGCCGGATTTAACTCTCAGCCAATCGAGAGTTCCTTTGGCATAAGGACTACACTTTATAATATGCAATTAACATGGAGGACCCTCATGTTGTCCAGAAGCTGGACTTTGATATCGTACTAATCTAGTACCCCCCCCCCCCCCTTCCCTCGGCGTCAATGTGGTGTTTTTATATATGAAAGAACATTTATTTTTTAGAGGAATTCAAATTTTAGTGATGAAAATTGGTTTTGAAATGGCCGAGATATCCAAAACAAAGTGATCCCAATAAAACATGTAAAAGGTGGGACCCGTTTTTTTTATTTTTTTATTAAGGATTGATTTGGTTTACTTTGTTTTTGGATATCTTAGCCATTTCAAAAACCAATTTTCATCTTATAAATGTTGAATTCCTCATATGCGCTGTAAGATTTCATATAGTGGTTTCTAAGTATCTTGCAAAAAGTTAAAAGCTGAATCTTCACTTCAACCAGTACTATGCCATCCCTTAAACCACATGTCAAAGCTTGCAATTACTTTACGGGCATTACTTAAGATGCTGCTTTATTGACGGAGTCAGTTAGTTTTCCGAACGATTTTCAAGTAACTGAGACATATAGGTTTTGGAGTGGTCCAACGACAAGTAACTAAATACTTGAACGAGAATTTAATTCTCTCTTGTAAACAATCGGGTTTTCGTGCAATCCACTCAACCAATACTGCTCTGTTAAATGTTGTTGAAGATTTACAGGATAGTATGGACAAAGGTCTTATTACTTGCCTTGTTACTTTAGATCTTAAGAAGGCATTCGACATGGTGGATCATGCTATTCTAGTAGAGAAGCTGAAGCATTATGGTTTTGATGAGGGAAGTGTGTCCTGGTTCCAAAGCTACTTATCTGGTAGGCTTCAGGCCACTGTGGTGAAGGATATACTTCATCGCACAGGAGAGTCGAGTTCGGTGTACCTCAAGGATCGATACTCGGCCCACTGCTGTTTTTGTTGTTTATTAATGATATTCCAAATGTAATTCAACACTGCCAACTATCACTTTATGCTGATGACACTTGTCTCTATTTTTCATCTAGCGATCCTCATGTTATGTCTGTATCAATTAATGAAGATTTACAAAGTATCTCGTCATGGCTCACGCATAACAAATTGATTCTGAATGCGGCAAAGTCTGAATATATGCTTATTGGTTCCCAAAGACGATTGACTAGATTTAATGATGATTTGATTAAACTTGCTATAGGTGAGGAAATTTTGCACCGTGTTTCAAAATGTAAATATCTGGGAGTGATTTTTTATTCTACTTTAAATTGGAAATATCATATTGATTATATTCGTAGCAAGGTTGTTAAGAGTTTATTTCTTCTTCGCAAAGCAAAATCATTTTTGAATACTCATATTATAAAAATGTTGTATCACACAATTATTCAATCTCATTTTGATTATTGTTCTTCTGTATGGACCAGTGCTAATAAGTCACATCTGAATATACTTTTTATTTTACAGAAAAGAGCTTTGAGAATTATTCTAAATGCTGATATGTTTGCACGAAGTGATGAATTATACAATCAGTCAGGAATTGAACCTCTTCAAAGGAGATGGAAAAAATGAATCTTATCCTCCTGTTTAAATGTATCCATCATACTGCTCCTGAATACCTTGCCAATCGAATATGCATGCAAACTTCGCAATATTCTCTCCGTAATACTTTATGTAAAATATTTTTGCCAAAACCAAATACAAATTTTAAACGGAACAGTTTTTTATATTCTAGTGCAATATTGTTTAATAGTCTACCGTATGATATTCGTTCGAGTGATACTATCTGTATTTTTAAACGGAATTTAAGAAGATATGATATGTTTTGAGGCTGCGTTTTAAATATACAAATTTTGTTGTTGTTATTATACATACATTGATTAATATTCATATCACGAATGATTATTTGCATACTCTGGCAGAAAATTCAAAGGGAATGGGAGACTGTGATTAACAAAGCAACCGAAAACGGGGGGGGGGGGGTTCCCCATCCCCTGTTTTGAGCTGTTACATTTTGCAATTCGAAATTGTGCATTTTTACATAATTCTCATCTGTTCGTTACGGAAGATGGTCCTGCAAGAGATCATTTTTTTTTTGATCAAGGATCAAGGATGAAAGAGTCTAGAATATTACCATGACTGACATGACTTAGTAGCTGTAAGAATCCTTAGAGACCTCTCGATTTTGGATTATTAATATAGAAAGGAAAATAGCCGTATAAGATACAGTGCATGTATAGGGCCTAGGTATCTATAGCCAACATACATGTATAAATCCAATATTATCGATGTTTTATAAATGCCGCATTTTTTTTTCTTGGAGGCGTGCATGTGGAAAATGATTGCTACCTGGGCGGGTGAGTGTGAGATGGGTTGTTGGGGAGTGAGACTCACATCATAGGCGTGAGACCTGGCAGATCTGATATGCATAAAGTTTGAAGCGTTTCCAGCCCCCCCCCCCACCCCCCCCCCCCAAAAAAAAAAGAAAAGAAAAAGAAAAAGAAAAAGAAAAGAGAAAAGTCCGATGTCGTAGCTCAGGCTACTAAGTACAAGTGTATGTACATGTGCACGGTCTTCGACAGCGACAGCATGCAGCTCTCGTGTGTATTCCCCATTGAAATCCGACCAATCATAAGAGAATAGTTCCACTTTATTACCCTGGGCCCCGAAGCCTCCGTGGCCTAATGGATAAGGCATCGGTCTCCTAAACCGGGGATTGTGGGTTCGAGTCCCACCGGAGGTGATCGGTTTGAGCACATTTTTTTTTTCTTTTTCTTCTTTATCCCTCATTCTCCATCCTCCACGCATGTGGTAGTATGCTACGGTTCTACTGTTTTTGTTATTTTTATCTGTGTTTTCTTATTGGTAATGGAAAACGATAGAACATGAAGTTGACAGATGAAATCTCCAGGCGAATTTTGTGGTAAAAAGAATAGGTGCCAGTTTTTAATGTCCGGCGATCAAGCTGAAAATCCGAACCTTGAATTTTTCTTTGTTGTTGTTGTTGTTGTTTTTGTTTCTGTTTTTGTTGTTGTTGATGATGTACCAGACATCCATGTTTTCCAAGTAGACCTTACTTCTTATTATCAGCCTACAATGTGTGACAATGCAAAATGCCCGGATGCTTTGACAAAAAATAAAAAATAAAAAATATTCCCAGAGTCCCTGAAATGGAAGTTTGTTATTTTCATGAATGTCACGAGATTGAAACTTAAATTTACAGATAGTTAATATACATTACAGATAGATAATAGGCCATATTGGTATTAATTGGGGTAGTTGACTCTCATCACGTCATGATATAATAGTCGTAATCGATATGTATTGGGGTCATTTCACAGGTGATGACAGTAATCATGATCATGTTACACATTGAATGATGGTAATGACGGCAATATTAGGATTAGTAACGTTATCATATCATTAACATCATAACTCCACTCAAAAAGAGAAACAAAGACAAAGAATCTATACTAGTAGTTAATTCTGAAGTAAAGAAACTAAAGTTCAACCAGATCCGGTAATGCGTTTTGAGGAAATTAATGAGGTTAAGTAATCATGATCATGTTACACATTGAATGGTAATGACGGCATTATTAGGATTAGTAACGTTATCATATCATTAACATCACAACTCCACTCAAAAAGAAAAACAAAGACAATACCGGTAGTTAAATCTGAAGTAAAGAAACTAAAGTTCACCCAGATCCGATAATGCGTTTTGAGGAAATTAATGAGGTTAATTTTTCCTAAAAGTAAAACGCAGCCGTTCTGTGAACTTCCTCGTAACTAATTATTATTTCAGGAACATACTGCAGCTACCACTTGCACTGCCATTCTATCTTCAAAATTTATATTTACAGCTTCTAATGTGTCTAAAACACTCACGATACGACTCGTCTGTAGGCCTATACTAGAGAGTATTGCACTGTATTTTGGGATCTGTAGAAGATGTCTCACATTGTCACGTGATGGAATACCTATTTGCTGCCCTCATCGGAGATGAATCCTCAGAAAGTCTTTTTTTTTTTAAGAACTCACCTAAAAAAACAGCAACAATAATTACAAACAAATGTAACAGTCTCTGAAGACAATGTGCTGTAGGCCTACTACTGGAGATGTGGCAGTTTGCAAATCTGGCATTGGTTGGCCCTGCTCTCCAGCCCCTATGGGAACCTCCTTAACTAGATGAATAACTTTGTATCCCTCACTCCTTGCAATAGGGAGTTTTCGCTACACGACGGGAAAACCGAGAATACGCGGAAGCAATCTGCTGTGACAGTCCCCGTACTCGGACTCCCGTCCCCATATCTAAGCAGTTTCGCTTTGCTGTACAGGACGGAGACGGATCGCTGATTGGCTGGCTGGCTGGCTGGCTGGCTGGCTCTCTCCTGCCCAGCATCGGGACCGAACGCTATTTTGGCCGAGTACCGTACTCGTTTTCCCCAGGACGGGACGTTTCTCGGATTTGATCATGTGCAGAAGCAAATTTTGCACACGGCACGCTCAGCTCCCGGCCGCGTCGTGCTTGCGAAAACTCCCTAATGACTGGGGGTGGGGGTGGGGATTCATAAGGCTGTTCTTAAAGTTACAAACGACTTAAGAATGACTGGAACATTTTCTGATGTGCTATGCTTACCAGAACTTCAATAAGTCAACCAAGAACTGATTACCAGTCATTCTGAAGTTGATGAGAGAAAGATATTATTCAGAGGGGTGAAGGTTCAGGTGTGAGTTTCTTCAGTTTGTCTCCCTCTACAAATTAACATGTTTGTTAGTTTACAGATCAGCAGTTGCGATCTTAACAAATTTAATTTGTAGAGGGAGACAAACTGAAGAAACTCACACCTGAACCATTCTGAAGTTGTTCGTAACTTTAAGAACATCTTTATGAAACACCCCCTGGAAAGTTTGGTTGAACTCCAAGCACCTGTTTTTAATGTAACCAGATATGATCCACACACACTCACACACACACAAACACACACACCACGCTGACAAATCACACACAGTGAGACACACACAGCTATAGACTATAGCAAGAACGAATGAGTAATGTCATCATTACTATCATTCACTTTTCACTCTTTCAGTTTCTTTAGTTCATATTTCATTCATGCCTACCGAGTAATAACTCTTACTGCAAATGCATGAAAACATGATACATTGCATATGTTTTTGTTTTGACATTTTTAATCTACATATCAAAAAGCAGTAGATTTGCAAATGATATACCAGAGACTGGAAAACCACATTATCATACAAATATGTCTGCTAAATCTCAGACATATACTATACAAATATATAATTTTGATTTGTTCCAACTCTCCCCTGCATGGCACACATATCAGCAACATAATATATTATTCTGGGGGAAAAATCACAAAGATTATAAAATCTCTCTCACATCATAGCTTATTGCACAATCACATGACACCTTATCAGTTGCCATGACAACAACATCACTGAAGCTAATGCCAAGCGGATGTCAGCGGCCATTTGTCTCCAATGTATTTGTCCTTGTCTGGAATCACTTCATACTCTCAATAAATGCAAACTTCTGACGTACACTAGCCTTGTGAAGCATCCATGACTTATCCATGCTATAGAAAGTATGTATTTTATACATGAACCACAAGCATGAAGGGAGGGGTTCATTTTCCTAGAAACATAATGAAACTATGACAAATATATATCTTCTGAATATCTGACTGATGAAAACTTTTGAGTATGGGCCAGCAGAGATATGCAGAGGACATGTACAGTATTGACCACTACTTTGGTCAGCTACATACAGAAGCAGTTAGGTCAGTTGGGTATGGGAACCACAGGAGAATGGTTTACACCACAATATACCACCCCTTGACTCTGCAACTGTCTTCACTTGCTGGATTATAACTGCAAATGTGTCACGGTACGTGACCTCTGATCTGTGTACCACCAATGTGTGACTACAAGGAGATTGTAAACCTTTAGTGTAGAGTCAAGGTAATTCATACTTGTGAAGTTTTTGCTATGTAGTTTAGCTGACTACGGGAATGCTAATGGATATCGTCATTGGAAGAGTTCAGATTTCAGTTGTATCAAACAAACCTGAATGCGTCGAGTCACAATTGCTTAATTAAAAGAAATGGGGGATGGATGATAATATACTGTCAATCTGCTCTACACTCGGTATAAACTGACCAATAAAAAATTATGAAAACTACTGCATTGATGACTAAGATCTGTCTTGCATGCATCACAGTGCTATTGAAAAAGGCTATCATGTTTTTCAAACCAAAACGGCATTGATGCAGCACAATGTCAATGGAGTTAACACCTTCTGGTTCAAAAGCGACATGTATACTTTATGAACAACATTCTAAGACTAGAAATGTAATTTTGCAATTTTTCAAATCTGTGTAAGCAGAATACATGAGAAAACATCGGTGACTCTGACATCTAGAAAGGGTAAGTGCCCCTATATCGAATACATGTACAACACATCATGTCATGGACGGATTAATGACTCTTTCAGAAGAATAAACTGAGTAGCAATATCTGTAAACCAGTAATAAGGACATTTATCTACAATATACTGTCTCACAATCATGTCCAATATATCTGTGCAAGAGAAGTAAATAAATCTCCCTTTACTACATTGCCACCGAAGATAACTTTGCAAAGCATTTTAAGCACATACAGTACTTTATAGAAAAGGTGTTCTGGAGGTACATGGAATTACTAACAAGGTATTCATCTTTAATGAATACATTATTAGCCAAAGTTATTCTGCCAACTGCCTTAGAATTTGCAAGGTTTGTTTGAAACAGCGCAAAGGAAAACATGCAACACTGCTCACTGCAGTTGAAATTGTGAGACTTTCTATCCTAGAATGAAAATTGTCATGGGGGCCTTCAATGAGGCCCTGTTGTGACTTTCAATGACAAGCGACATGGCGAGCATAGCATTGTGTTTATGCTATAAACTCTACTCATCATCTTCATTGCCTGAACAATTCAATTCAATGAACACGCAGCAGATACTTTAAAACACTTCAGAACAATTCAAACAAACTTGTAGAACTTTTTCATTTCTCTGAGTGCAGCGCATTGGTACTACATATGTATGCATCTCCAGCATAATGGGGATACACTGTACCGACTGTGATCGTAGGTTAAACATTAGTGGAAACTGGGTTAGGTATGCACAAGGCAACTCCATCTTTTCAACTGTCAATGTACATGGTAATTGTATGTGCATTTTCTATACAAGGTTTTGAAGATTACTGATTTCAAAACTATAGTACTTTCAAAATAACTAGCAGGCAGGGAAGTGATTATGCTATTAAGGAAATAGGAGCTTTACTTTCCAAATATCTTATCCTTATCTCTAATATGGCACGGATTTCAAAGTAACAAGTTTGGAGTGCTAGGGTTCCTTGATTTTTTTTCTTTAATCAATTATTGTATGTTTACAAGGTCTTCCATAGGGTTAGCACACAAAGAGAAAAAGAATAGTTTAAATTCTCATCACATACAGCAAACATGAATTTAGACATTATTTCCAAAAGTGAGCTCCTACCCTAAGGCACAGCTTAACAGTGGGAAATAGCCTGTACAATTGATAGTCTTTGCAGCATTTGCACTATTTCATGGAGCTCTAATTTCATGGTCGCATGAATATTAATCTACAGCTACTAAGAGTAATCACAAAGAGTACCATTCAGGATGCTCAGAATTAAAAATCATAGTGATAATGCTCTCATGCACATAATTACGCAGAATACTTGTAAAAATTGCACTGTACTGCTCTAAGGAAAAACATACTGTCAGTTCAGAAGTAGATGGGTGTTAACACTGTAGAAAGTTTACAGATATTAGCACTAACCTGCCTCAGACTACATGGCATTACAATGAGTACACATGAATATATACAACTTGTATAAAATCTTTGGCACACATCAAAAAAAAAAAATGTTCTTGTTCAAGGCTTGACAGCAAATAGGACCACGTACGATTCTTGTCAAATAGGATCACTTCTGCCTATTGTGGCATCTGAAATGATCCCTTAACATCACTGGCATCTGAGATGATCCCTTAACATCAAGGTGATGAAAGTTTGGAGTTGGGGTAAATTTATAATTTTTATTTTTGACCCCCCTGCAAAAGAGATGATGGATTTAAGATCGCATCCTTTGCATGTGCGTTTAACAACACTAGCAGTGCCTGGACACTGTTGGTATATCACTGCAATAATTAGGGCCATGTACAAAGAGAATAATTATAATCACACATTTCTGTTCATCCTCCTTTAAGTGGCTTTATCTGAATTTGATGCAGAATTATTGCCCTCAAATACAAGGTAGCTTCCCTTGCAAAATGCTCTCGGGCTATTTACTATGAGATTCATATTCCCTCATATAATGTCATTCTATAAAAAGGCTGATTTGGTTGACAAACTAGAGAAGTGTCTATCCTTATGACTGCTTGCACTACACATTATTTTGGTTTAGTAAACATTTGGATGGCCACCAAGTCGTAGCCACATCAATTTCCACCCATCCCCCAGTTTACCGTCCTTCTGTAATCCACCAAACGGGTCTAGGGCAATTACCCCCTGGGCAATCACCCAGGACCCTTCCCCTTCCCCTAATCCTAATCCTAATCCCAACCCTAACCCAAACTCCTAACCCTAAACCTGTCCCCTAACCCTAATCCTTACTCTAGCATTACCATTAACCAGTATTTAGCCAGGGGGTTATTGCCCTCTTGGAGTAATTGCCTGGATAAGGTCAACAGAGGTAAGCACATGACTTACATGTAACTGTTATAAGACTAAGAAGAGCATCATAGCAGTTCTCCTCTTTTTTTTTTTTAACCCTTTTCACTAACAAAGCACATGTGCCTTTATGCAAGTGAATATTGCTTGTGATGACACCTCATGGATCATCTCTTTAGTCACGAATGCAGATATGGACTCTTGTGTGATTCTGGTTGGGAAATGGACGAGATCTCTGACTCCCGCTCTCAGATACGGTTTCTCCACGAAGGATTCTCCAAGGATTGAGACTCCATGTTTCTAGCTCCTAATGTAACCAAAAATATGGTCCATCCTCACACTCTTTTAAAGCTGGTTACTTCTCTCATGTAAGAGTTTTTCATCACCAGACACACAGCAGCGTGCAATTCAAGGCGCAAATGGTGAAGACAGGTCAGAGGTCACAGAGGCCACAGAGGTCGGGCAGGGGTCGTTGACTCTCGTCACGTCATGACGTCATTCTCGTCCTCTGTGTTTGGTTTCAGCGGGAGGCTACGGAGCTCCGGAAGCTCTCTCCTACGATGGTTCGCTGTAATGGCCAAAACAACCAAAATGTATTGTAGTGTATAAATTGTAGATAAAAATAAAGATAAATGTTACGGGGTAACAAGGCTGATTTGGGGTTTACGCAGAAAGTATTTTCTCAAAGAGTATCCCTTCTTCTACCTAGATATAAAGTTTGAAAGCATCAAATTACTGATAGCATGCATTTTCAACACTTTATGTAGAGCAAATCAAAGTTTACAGAATCTTAAGTTGGATAGCTTCCTTTGCACTGACGAAGTAAATGAAAATCTGCATTAGGATCCTATAAAAAATGATAAAACTTTAGAACGAGTATTCAGCAGTATTGACATAGATATGAATAGACTATGTGAAACAAATACACCACGTAATTAAGCTCATTATGACTTTGACAATCCCCTCACAGCGGTGTATACCAAGTCTTATTTCCTTTTGCTGACTGTTCTGCACTAATGAAGATAAGACTCAATGCACTTCAAAAGACACTGAACTTTAAATCCAAAATAGCATTCTTCCAGGCTGGTTTCCTGTTTTATACTTTAATATTTTGTGGGTTGAAAAAATTAAATATTATCGAGTTATGTATCATAATGAAGCTGTGAATCTTCCCTTTCAAGAATTTGACCTTTGAACTGTAGAATCTTCTCTGGTGACCTGACTGGACACATATGGGACATCTGCTGTCAAACAACAAGTGTGCATGAGAATGGCAATTTTACACTATTCTATCATAATAAATGGAACTGTCTTCCATCAGTTAATGCACGCTTATGAAGGTCACCTGCGAATTTAGTTACAGCCTATAAAGGACCTTTTCTTTACATGAAAGAAAATAAATGATGTCACTATAATGGGTTTATATTTGCATCAAACTCACTTGTACTTGAAGGCAGTATGGGATCCAGTGTCTGGCGGGGACTGTTCTGCTCTACCAGGGGGGCCAGGGTGGGCTTCTGTGACGCCTTGAAAATGTTGCGGTGGCCCGGGGCCTGGGCCCAGGAAGGCGTGGCAAGAGGGGTGGGGAGAGGGGGCGGGGCCACCTCGTCTATGCCTTCCACCGGCATCGGGGCTGTCTTGTTCTTCTTGATCTTCTTCTTCTTCTTTTTCTTCTTCTCTTCACCATCTGTCAAGAATCACGGTAAAGGAACATGACTGTGTGTGCTCAACATTACATGGCTTTCTGAAAAACAATAAACAAGTATAGTCTAACCGCCGTTATCTGGTCATCATTTTTTCTGGAGTCCATTTCATGAAGTCATCACATTAAAGTCGGACGATCGTCACCCCTAATGGTACGTTATTTCGTAAACTCCCGAACGACTGAAGTTTGTGCATGCAATTGCACAATGCCAGACTCGGTGCTATATCCATAAACGTGTTGCTGAAATTGTCAGCGCTGACCAAATTGATGAAACATCCCCCCAATCAACTTTAACCTATCAAAGTTGGCACCCCTCACCCATACTGACCTCCTAAACTGGTTTCTGATGTCTGAGCATTCAGCAGGTTTTCCTGCGACCCAACGACGACCTGCTTGGACTCCTCGCCGGCCGAGGTGACCTCCTTGGGGCTGGCGAGTCCACTGTCCGAGGCTCCACTGTTCTCCTCATTCCTCTCGCCCTCATCAGTCTTATCATCATTTTGAGTCCTTGAGGCAGGCTCCTCTGGATTCACTTCACCGCCACTTTCCTTCATCTCGATGCTCCCATTGGATTTTTCTTCCTCTCTTGAATCCTCCTTCGACTTCTTCTTCTTCTTCTTTCCTTCATCATCGTTCTTCTGCAAATGATTGAAAACAGGTTTTGTAAATTCCATAGCAATTTAAATTAGGCATGTGTTATATTTTTCTGCAAACTGTCTTGTAGCAAACCCCCCCCCAAAAAAAAAAAAAAAAAAAAAAAAAAAATTAACACTCTATAAATTCTAATGCCAATTTATATTCTGCAAGTTGTGTCTTTCTGCGACCTGCATTCTGCCAATAATTGGAAACATGATAAATCCCACTTCCATTCAAATTTTGGTAAAAAATGCTTCCTTATCCTTATTTGTAGCAAAGTGATGGTGTTGTAATAGAAATACATTCCTTTGTTGCTGTTATTTTCAAGGAAAGGGGACATTTTTTTCCTGTCATCATAACTCATCCTGAAAAAGATACACTCAGTATGAACACCCTTCCATCATCCTGTTAGGGATAATGGAAAGTGCAGGTAACAACTGGTGCAGTGCATCACTGTTGAATATCCTTTCACACAAAATTCTGAGCATTCTGTCAATATGATATTGCAACTTCGTAAAGTCAGGATCTGTTGGTTATGAGTTACTTCTGCTGTGAAACGGCCAAGTATACAATATTCCCTCCCTCTAACAATATCTTCCTCTTAAGCTGTCCTTTAATTTTCCAATCATTAAATGTTGATTTAAATGCAAACACATTTAAACTTTTGAGCAACTCGAAGTGGTCTGCACATCGTTATCAATATGACGTTTTGTCCAAATGATACACTCAGGTAACTACCTTCTTGGCAAAATAACTGTTGTCCACTTTCTTGAAAGGATCCCCGCTGGCCACGATGTCTTCATCGTCCGAGTCTTCCTTCTCTGGCAAGCCCTTGGCCTTCCGCTCCTCGGCCTCTCGCTTCTGCCTGGAGAGGGAATTATTGGGGGGGGGGGGAGAATAAATGAAAATGGCATTATAAAATACATTCCTCCTACTTTTTTTTCAAAACTCTTTAGCATCCCAAGGACTACTTAATTGTCTCAATTTCAGCATTTTAGAGCTCATACTAGCATCTTCAGCCATAATCCTTTTTTTTTTTTGTCATTTCTCTTGTTATTGGATATAAGGTGTGTTTTTGCCTCTTAGTAGAAGGGACAGAACAAAGGCATGCAACAGTGGTTAAGCTTGTCTCAAATGAACCTCAAACTTGAGACATGCAGCCACGCCAGCTACTAACCAGCTCTCAGTCATTGCATGATTTCATTCAAGATGTAACACAGGACCTTTTAAAAACAAACCTCTGTGCCTCATTTGGTCCCTCATAATTTGTAATCTTTTACAAATCTCACTTTTGTGGAATACTTTTTTTTTCATGTGTGGAAATAAACAAAATCAGGAAATAAATCAAACTAAAAAAACACTCTGAGAGCACAGACCTCCGCCAAGCAGTTACTTTCCATTGATGATCTTGCTTTTCCACAGAGATCAGTGATTTCCACCCATACGTATGCATGTTGAAAAATCACCCTATTTCCCAATATAGAAGTCTTTGTTACATCATAAAGTCTTAGCTGTGCAGCATGTCTCGCCCTAGCAGAAACTAGAGCATGCACTTTAGTGCACGTATGAAAACCTAAAAAATATGCAGCTTAAACTTCCAAGTTCATTGACCCTACCTACCAAAATAT
Organism: Diadema antillarum; assembly: GCF_040938485.1. NCBI lineage: Eukaryota > Metazoa > Echinodermata > Echinoidea > Diadematoida > Diadematidae > Diadema > Diadema antillarum. The sequence goes on from NW_027271190.1 coordinate 765,655, forward strand.
CAAAAATCCTTCATAAAATCCACAAGAATTTCTGGAACACTACCATAATATAATCATCTGTTCCTTGTGTCATTCTCACCTTTCCTGCAAGTTTCATCCAAATCCGTGCACAACTCTTTGAGCTACACACGAACTGGAACACGGACAAACAAACAAACAAGCAAACCAACCAACAGTAATGAAAACATAACCTCCTCCCTTGGCGGAGGTAATGAAATTGAATTGAATCGTGTCCTCACCTCTCCTCTCTCTGCTTCCTGACTTGCGCTCGTATCTCTTCTCTCTTCCGAGCCTGCTCCTCCTTCTGCTCCCGGGTGTCCTCCTCCACCCTCTTGGTGATGCGAGGCCAGTCAGCCTTGATCCCATCCAGCAGCCACTGCATCCCCTCCCGGATGGACGGGTCCATGTTCTTGCCGATGCCCTGGACAGCCGAACAGGTCTCCTACAAAACAAAAAGATATGAAAAGAAACTTGCATATATGACTCACACTGTCATGTATAATTCATATAACAACTAAACAGATCCTTGTCATTTGATTGGTTGTTTGATATTGATCATTTGTCCCATTTTACTATTACATCATCTTTCGTTCAATACTGTATACGCCGAATATTTCGCGAGGGTTTTTATTTTTGCGAATTTCGTGAGTCAGCTGCTATTCGCGAAATTAAAGACACGCGAAAATATTGACTCTAATGCCGATATGAATGTGACGTACGCGTATACATTTCTCCAGTCAGTACAGGACTCCACGATCGCAAATTTAACCACTCGCGAAATTGTCGGGAAGTCCCAATTCGCGAAAATTTATACTTGCGAAATATATGGCGTATACAGTATTATGGCTCCATTTACCATGCAATCTTGGATCCATACAATTTGCTCCATTGCATGCACGCCGAGAGCTACGCTACGTACACAATCAAACTGCTTGTGTTTGCAGTGTGCATGCAGGGCGATAGCCTATAGTGCTCAGTGAGCATTCTCTCGATCTCAGATCTTGCATATTCTGTTTTGTTTCTAAATTCATGAAACATCAAATGACAAGGATATATTTTTAGTGTTATATAAAACAAATAAATGTTTTTCATTGGCGCAATGGACAGAACATTTCATTCAGTGAAAGATGAAATAATTGATGAAATAATTGATCCGTTCAATTCTACGAGATTGAACAAAAGAAATCTCTGTGTGCCTGCAGGTAACACAAAAGTACAATGTCCTTGCTACATCTTGTTCATTGTGTCTAAAAATACATCTTCACTGCTGCACGTATGCATAAAGTTTTTTTTCAAATGCATGCAGTGTCACAAACAAGCAAACATTTTGGCTTTTAGTTTCATTAGTTCATCTTTTTCGTTGAGCTGCCTTTAAGATGTGCTGCATTAAGGCTTATAAACATTCATATTTCCTATACAAACCACTCTTGGAATTCTTCAGTATTTCCTTTCATTGCAAGGATCTACCATGTACTGCTCCTGTGACTCTGCCTTGGTGCAAGACTTAAAATTCCTTCCAGAGGAGCAGCATTTCTAAAGAATATCAAGTTCTCTGATTCTTACCACTCTACAGGGGCACTTGCTGTTATTCACGATGTCTTCAAGATCCAGCTGATCACAGATGTCAATTTCATCAAGGGCTCCCTCTTTGTCCTGTTTGTTTGCCAACCTGGATGGTGGTGTGTATGCAAAGCAAAGATACTCTCACCAATTACAGTCAAGTACGAAGAATTTATAGCGAAGAAAATAAATACATATAAAAATTTATAATGCATTAACCCAGAGATTTACATGTAGGTACCGGTACAATACAAACTACAAAAAGACCCTGAAAGATTTGTTTTAGATGATTACATTTGACACTGCTCAATATCACTTCTCATATACAAACACTTGCATGTGGAATCGTAAGTCTGAAGACCTGCACTGAATAGTACATCAAAGCATACCAGTGGTAAACCTATTCTCAAGGAGCCTACACAAGAATAAATTTCATATATTTTTCTATATAGTCAGCTAAAATTAGTTCTTACAGTATGGCCTCTACCTGACATGCAGAGTGTGCACAAAAACTCAAATGACCATATAACTGTATCATGGTAAAAAAACCCCCCAAAAACCAAAAAAACAGAGCCCTGCACTATACATTGATTATGTAGATTGGTAATGCTCTATGCTCTATCTGATTTGCGTCTTGATTGAGAGCCACTAAAAATACACACTTTGGTGAAGACTTTCCCCAGACGCTCCATGGTTCACAGTTCACAATTATTGTTGCTGCTATTTTTGTTGTTTTTTTTTCGCTTTTTGTTGTTGTTGTTGTTGTTGTTGTTGTTGTTGTTGTTGTTTTCTACTTGTACAAGCAATGTCAAACAGTCTCACTGCATGAGAACTAGTTGTACATTCACAGATATTTAATAAATATATACTTCAATGACTGCAAAGGCAGAAGAGAAAGGGTGTTGAATCCCTTTTAGCAACTTACAGGAGTATCCTCTTGCCGCGGACTTTGTCCTTCTTGAGTACGTCTTCCAGGCACTCCTTACACTCCTGCAAGCGATCCTCTGCGCTGGCATCGATGACGAAGATGATGCCGTGGACTTCGGCGTAGTAATTTGACCAGATCCCTCGAATCTTCTTCCCGCCACCGAGATCAAAGACAGTCACGTCAAACTTGCCTAGTTTGAACTCCCCGTCAGCAAAGCCCACCGTTGGAGCCGTGTCATCGTTTGATTCTGTAACACAAAAATACACCATATTACAAGGTGGTTAAGATTTCAATACAAGATCATAGTGGGCGCATAGCAGTACCGCATGTACCGAAAAAAAAAAAATTACAGCAGGACCCTGCGCAATGATAACTTCAAAAATGTCATAACTTTGATAATGGATCAATCCAATTACAATTTCAGGGTATGAAACTAGAATTACCCACATCTTACAGAAAACTCAATCCGATTTTCTTCAGTGGTAAAAGAAAAATGAGGAATTTTGTAGAGCATGTCAGGAATCCCTTCCCTCCAAGTTCTGTCCATTGCGTTCACATGTTAATATGCAGTTCCAAGAGCATCCAAGTGCATTAAGTAATACTCAGACGAAACAGACCCATGGCATGCTTTACAACAATCCACATTTCTCTGTGACCACTTAAACAAATTGAATGGGATTTTCTGCAAAATACATGTTTAGGTAAGATGTTACAATTGTATATTTTTAGACCCTGAAATAGCATTCAGATGGTTTGATCATATTGAAAGTTATCAATGCGGAAATATGACTGTAATTTTTTGGGGGACACACTGTATAGTGGATGAGACTCTTGACTGTGAAAGAGAGGTCTGCAGTTCAAGTCCTACTGAGATCGCATATCACTGGATGCCATGTTTTTACCTATGATGTTCCTCTCGACCCAGGTGCCAAAAAAAGGCATCTGGCAATAATGGCATGGCCGTCTGAAGGAACAGTGCTCACACTGAAGGGGCTACTCTTGGTAAATATTACCGAGACCATATCATTTCATTGTATAAGAGCTTGAAAATGGGAGAAACAGCATGGGTCTGTCTTGGGGCCCTCCATGGGTCCGAAGTCGATCACCACAGAGGACAGGACCTGGTGGCCCATCACCCTGACATTATTCTAACATCGAGAGGATGACGACGAGGAGTAGCGGCTGTTATCACAGGAGTTTCATATCACTACAGTGCACTCTCTTGCCGAGTGATGTGTATCTGAGACTAAAGTGTGATAGACTTCCATTCATGGTCAAGTGATTAATGCATACTTCGGCTGTCTGTTTGTCCATTTATTGTTCTCATATAAGAAACAGTAGAATAAGACTACAAGAGGAAACTAAAATGAAAAGAAATCCTTACCCCCTTGGACTCCTTTTAGCGCTGTTGTCTTTCCTGCATTGTCCAGCCCAATTAGGGCAAGTGTTACTTGCCTGGTGATACAGAAAAGTATAAGTGAATGACAAAATATATTAGCATGATAAATCTTTATAACGTCGCTGGGGTGACAACACCTATAAATAGTATCTGCAATTTTGGATTAATGGTCAAATAATGGGTTTAAGTGATGTCCTGTCCAAATCCTAACTGTCTTACTCCAAAAATGAAGCCACCACGGCATGTCAAAGGAAAGGCTATATCACATTCGCCAGTGCTTTGGCCCCCCATTTTTTTTTTGCTCTCCTGAACATTTGACATTTTGTAGATACGAGGTCTTGTCGCCCAAGCAACGATAAGCTCTTTGACACATACAGTACTCAATAGTTCTTATTCCATTCTATAGTAATCTTTCATGTATTCCATCTTATTCCATTACATCTTTTAGAATAATCAGACAAGCTGAGACATATTCAGGGCTGCCAACATTAGAAACTAGTTGAGAGTGAGACTTCCATAGGCCAATGCTATAATTTAGGAGTCAAAATGAGTGAGATCAGTAGAAATGCATGCAAATCAAATAAAGTTTTAGAGTGAGAAAGGACCAAAATGAGTGAGTCTCACTCGCAATGAGTGAGAGTTGGCAGCCCTGCATTTTCCCTTAATCTTTACATAGACAATATTTGGTGGCAATTTCATTCGAAAGAAACCAAGAATGCTCCGTTTTTTTCCATGGAGACACTTTTAAAAGTCTAGTACCTCTAACATCCAATGCATCACAATGAACTGCAACAGCAGAAACGATGCATTTCCAGTTAAAATGAATATCGGTACTCATCATTGTGTGAACTATGTGAATATCGTCAACTTGACTTTTAGCCCCGGAGACCCGCCGCTCTGCGGCGGGGTCCTGGCGGCTACCCCGCAGTTTCGTTCAAGTGAGAATCACGAACAACTCCCTATTGCCACATATACGGCAACTTCACAAATAAACCATGGCTAAATGTCCATCATAAATACAGTGACAATATAAACTGAAATATACACTACCCCATTGCCTTGGTCCTTCTCACCAATTTATCTGGAAACTGCATAATTTTTCACATTTTTTAGGAGTAGGCGGTCTGCCCTAGTGGACAGCTTTGCTGCTATTTTGAACGTGTATATCCATCAGTACGCATCTACGCATGCGTAAACAATGACGTCAACGTTACGGACGCAAAAGGATATGAATAATGCATCATCGCACGGTGAATATGCATCATGTAGCGAGTAATACAGCTGTCAATGCACTGCACTGAATGCATTGTGTGCGCATGTGCAAGTGATTGTGAGTTTTAGTGAGCATCGGTGAGCTGAAGATATTTGCCTTATAAGACAGCATTTTCTGCATCATAAGCAATGAAATGCATCAAACAGTCGCCGATGTGAATCATTTAGGTTTAGTCGACCCATGTAAGTATTCCCAATAGTTTTTGTTGAAAAATTAAGGAAATACAGCGCCGGAACGGCACCCGTTTGGTACAACATTAAAATATCGATGCCAAAACGGCGCAGCCCCAACACTGTACGTTGGGGCTGCTGGTCGCAGTTACTTGACTTTATGACTGTGCATTGACCCTAACCTCTGGATTGCAGGCAACTTACTTGCGAGGCTCCCGCCTCTCTTTGACCCATTGGAAGCAGCACGCCATCAAGCTGAACATTCCACAAGCCAGTTAAATCTGTACGGTAACACAACAAAAAGAAATCACAAATAGCTAAATCTTAAACATTACCTGAAATCGATCTCACAAACACTAAAGTAACACATACAGCTGTAGATCTACAATCAGTCAAGTAATAAAAGACTTGGACGTGTTAAATTAAATTTAGATCTACACCCCAACAATTCCAATTCCCCATTTTGCTGACAAACATCCCTCAAACAATAAACATGTCTCATTATTGAATATTAATATTCTCAGTCTCATTCACCCTCGATCAAAATTTGGGCAAAAAAAATAATAATTCAAATAGGCGGTCTAGGGCCTAACTTGCACTCTCCCTGTAACATGGTTGGTTAATTGTTAGAACCTAGTTTTGCAGGACCATCTCCAGTGGCAGTGGCATAACGAAATGAATTAAAAGATGAGAATGAACGTTATGTCGTTAGACTCCAGTCTCTAGTTGTGTACGTAAAATGTATGCGACTGATTTGCAGAATTTCAAATTCTAAAATGAAATAGGGTTGAAACTCGAAACAGGGGATGGGGACACCCGCTCCACCCCATTTTATACCCACCCCTTCTTGTTTGGTTGCTTCGCTAAATTGCAATTTCTTGCTCCCCCCCCCCCCCCCCCCCCCCCCAAGTCATGCCAGATGGGAAACTTGGCATCTCTGCTGCAAGTACAAATGGTTTCATAACCCAACCCTATGGACCAATTAATTACACTTGTTACTCTTGTAATTTTTATGTCTATCTTTTTGACATCTTGAAGGGAATGGGTCCTGTCTGCTGGGCACGATTGCGATTGATAATCGAGCGACGTGCTTTCACATACGGTAGGTTTACCACTAACACTATACCAGTTTTCCTCGCATGTCTAAGGTTACGGCTACGCGTTTTACTTACCTTCATCAGTGTCTCCGTGGAACTGGAAGTCATTTGATGATCGAAAGAGACTTCATTTTGTAATGAGGTGTGAAGATATGATAACTGGTGATAATTTCCAAACCTAAGTATCGAATTCTTCAATACTACCGCCACGGGCTATGTCGATATCTAAAGATTATTAACACTTCAATTCGCCAAGCACTGTTGGGCAGTCGTTGTCCCGTATGAAATCTCCGTATTTACTATAGCACGATTAGCGATTTCACGTAATCCGACCGGCGTTGTTGTTTTGTTACCGCAGCAACTCCGCAATATATGGTCTGGCGATCGCGAGCGACACAGCAGCATTCACAGCACAGATAGAGCTGCACTGCCCGTATTCCAATGCATGCATGCAGCTTGCACGCATGGGCTTGATTTGTGTGTGCGTACGGATTCTGGGCGTGCAGTTTTATCACGATAAGCCAGTTCGTATGCATTTCCAATCCACGCAAAGGTAACGAAACTTATATAAATATGTCATAAATCAAGCGAAGTGAGGAAATATTGCTTGAACATTCCTTATCATACCGAATAAAAGCATATTTAGTACATCTTTCCTGTTGAGTAACGTTTACAGTTTTATAAAGATACGAGGGCTCCTGTCGTCGTTGGCAGTACGGTGGCCGAGTGGTTAAGGCGTTGGACTTAAGTTCCAATGGACGTAATGTCCGCATGGGTTCGAACCCCATCCGTACTAGAATGTTTTTTTACACTCTGAAATTAAATGAAAAAGTTCACACGATCGTGTGTTGCCATTTATATTTATTTTGAAAGTAAAAAAAAAAAAAAAAAAAAAAAAAAAAACTCAAGAGGTACCAGAACTGTAAATATTGTAAATACGTTATATCATAATCTATATCGTTGAAAGGACTGGCCTCGACTAATAGCCTGCACGCTATTGCCAGTTCTTTTTTGCCAAACTATTAATTGTTGTGACTTTGTTGACGATGTTTGTTTGTTTGTTTGGTAAATAAATCTCATTTCATTTCATTTCACTTTTTCACTGGAGGAGCGACTTTCAACAGAGCAAGCAGAATGGCAAAAAGGACACTTTCCTGCTCCACAATAGCTTTCCTGACACTTTGTTTCAATATTTATTGATAAGCATTAAGTACTAGCATTTACTTTGATTAACTCCTTCGATTTACTTACAATATATATATATATATTTTTTTTTTTGGGGGGGGGGGGGGGTTCACTGAGAGAAAAATCGTGATATGCATAACACATTTCCATCAAGTTCTCGCACAGCCTTATATAAGCAGGCCTATATGTCAATAAGAAATTTATAATAAAAATACCTCCAAAATACTATGTCATGATAATTTCTCTGAAGACAAAGGGAGCAATTATGTGAATGAATAATGTGACTGAAAGTTCACATGATATCATGATTCTGTTAACCATAATCCACATTATTATTTCAAGATTTCCTCTCTCCTATCGATCTGTATAATAACAGCTTACCGGGCACCGTGCCCCCACGTACCCCATCCATCCCATCCACACACACACAAAAAAAGAAACAAAGGGGAAAGAATGGGTTATTCAATAAAAAGATGGGAGAGCAGACAACGTTCTTGATTACAAGATTCATTATCTAAACAAGATGAGTTATACTATTAGTCAATGTTCAAAATGCCAGCAATCATAAACTATTGACAACCCACATTTAACCTGATGATTATCTGCTTTGTCTATTTAGTGGGCTGGTTGTTAGTGTATTTGTGTCTTATAACAGCATGATATGGATTCAATACTCTGTACGAGAGACTTTATGCTAAGAACTTATGCTGATGATAGTAATGAGAAAATCAATGATAATAGCAGACTGTTAAAAAGCGCTCATTCTATACCTAAAAAGATATTGGTGGCGCCGTGAAAACAAAAATAAGCATGGGTATCATTACATTACAACATAACATGTATCACAGAAGATTAGGAACACACAATAAAACAAACGTAGAATCACACATAAACACTATGAATATAAATTATTATTTAAATGCGAGCAAGGTGCATTGTTGTCTGAATGAGGGGACGCAAACATATGGGTACAGCTATAGAATGAGGGTGACAAATCAATGTGAAATTTTCTGTGCTTGTGAATATGTTGTTATACCATCACTCTTGAAAAGAGTATACATGTATTAGAATTACATACCGACGTCGTCAAAAATTATCTCCTTCACTCAGCAGGACTTGCGGACGGCTGGAACATCGATTGTATGGTTTAAGATGACAGAGGGCAGCAAACCTGTTTCACACTTTTTTTTTTTATTCCGAAAAAATTGTATTAATTTACAAATCGACAGGTATTTTTAATTGTTTAGTCTATCCACTATGTCCATCATAATGATATTGATTGTGATCATGATAATAATGATAAGGATAATAGTAATAATGATAATGATACTGCTAAAATAATGATAATACTATTGCATTCTAACGATAGTGTTTCCGACAACATTATTGATAAGAAGGGTATAAAATGACATAAAATAGTCACGACAAAAGATCTGTTTCAGCTGCGGATATCCAACACAATCACGCAACATTACTGCAAAAACAGTGGTGTTAGATTTAACACCACTGGTGTTGAATCTAACACCGGCCGAACTTCAATAAAGGACCACACCATCTGGTGTTGAAGTAACACCGTCTCTGGTGTTAAAATATCCAACACCCATGGGTGTTAAAGGGTGTAAAAATATACCAACACCAGCCTCGGTGTTTTTTCAACACTTAAGAGAGTGTTAAGAAGTTGACACCATAATGGTGTTCATTTGACATCCCAACACCAGTTATGGTGTAAGTTCAACACCCGTGGTGTTAAAATATACCAACACCAGCTTTGGTGTTGCTTAGATTATTGATAAGTTGACACCACTTTGGTGTTCTTTTGACACCCTTTAACACCAATGATGGTGTAACTGCAACACTATTTGTTGTTAGAATCTATACCCCAACACCTGTCATGGTGTTATTCTAACACTTCAAAGTGTTATAAGTTTGCATTATTTGGTGTTTATATGACACCACAGAAGTGTTGATTCAACGCTTCAGAGTGAGAAATAAATTCCAAGTGATGCCAACTTATTAACAATTTGAAGTGTCGATACCTCGACATCATTTCACACTCTCCACATTCAATCGCACAAAATAACACAGTAATGTAAGTACATGTAGGTGAAAGACAGTCACGTGCTACTAGGTTGATCAAAATATTTAATAAATTCTGTCTGTCACAACAAAACACAATAATTCTATTACATGTAATGAAAGCCTCATCTCTACAATATAAGTATCAAAATGGAATACCTTTGACCCTGTCAGTTGGTTCTTTGATTATCTATGCAAATGAGATACATTATGGCTATTGTAGGCTAAAATATCAAATTTAAATACTCACTCTGAATACCTTTGGCCTTCTTGGCACTATCAAGTTGAATTTTCAAATGAAATTGATACTAGTATTATATCTTCTTGGCTCTATCATTCAAATGTTCAAATTGAATTGCCTGTTCAGCTGTATAATTCAAATATTCAACATAGATCATCCAGTCTGGTTGTAAAATGTTAACATAAAAAAAAATTATACTCTTTCTTTTGATCAATGCTATTGCAAGTGATGATACAAGCATGTGAAATTCGGATCATTTAAATATTCAAATGACACACATAAGGCCTTCTTGGGCCAATATTTTCAACTCGAACTGGATGTAATTGATACCCCCACCTAAAACTTAGAGAGTTAGCTCAATTCATGATATTCTTGTATGCCTTTTGTTGAAAAAAAAAGTACAATGTAACAAAAGTTGTTACCATAGCAAGATTACTCAACAGTGAGATCAGTGTGCGACTCATTTTAAGATTACACTGGTTACATGAGCGAAACCTCAAGTCAACTCCCTTGCAAAGCAGGCCATTGAGGCTCTGAACGGGACAACCCTGCTTTTAAAGAAAACATGAATAAATAAATAAATGCTAGAAAACTGAGGGAGCTCACCCAATTCACAGTATTTTGTTTGATTTTCATTTTAAAAGATGGTTGCCATTACATTAGAACCCTGTTCAATATTTCAGGCCAGATGCTCAGAAACTGAGGGAGATTGCATAATCAACTGTTGTGTAAGTTTTTAATTTGAAAATGTCACTGCCATGATAACACTTTCTTTGACCGATACAAAAGATGACATTTGCACATTAGCGCACTACAGTGGTCACGTGCCAAATTTCAAGTCAAATGCCTAAAACATGAGGGAGTTATGAGTCAATCACAATATCTTCGATTGCTTTGTATTAAAAAAAAAAAAGTTAGCATGGCAACGCATTAACATTGACGAGAAAAGTGTTTTGCACATCTAGAATTTATCTTGTCACAATATATAGGTGTCATATCTCAAGGTTATTGCTAAAAATTGAGAGAGTAAGCTTAATCCACTTGTAGTTTATACGATTCTCATTACAAAATACCATTAACTTGACAACATACTATTTGACAATGACAAAAAATAAAATTTGCACAGGTACATAATACAGTGGTCACATGTGCCAAATTTAAAGTCAAATGCTCAAAATCTGAGGAAGTTAGCTGAATCCACATCGTACTTGTGGATGATTTGTATGAACATGCTGTTGCCATGGAAACGGATTTATGACCCCCGCAAAAAGTGTCTTGCACGATAACATATTATCATAGTGACCATATGTATCAAATTCAAATTTAAATGCTAAAAAAAAAGAAACTAAGAGAGCAGCGTGATCCACACAATTTTGTATGATTTGTTTAAAAACTGCAATTGCCATGGCAACAGATTTCTGGACAATCGAATTTCAACAGAATTGATTTAAAACTGAGTAGCTTGATCCACATTCTGTATTTGTAATCTTTATGAAAATTTGATGTTACCATGGTAATGCATTACTCCATACTGACACATGTAAACTACATAGGACATGTAAAAATTACAAGGTCGTTGTTCAATGTCCTCTGGACTAAAGGTAATCACCTCCTCATCAAAAACTGTCATCGACTAATGGAGAGTACTGCTTCATCAACTGAATACAACTTGTATCATCAGTCTCTATCTCGGTTCCTCCATAGAACTGGACTTGGAGTATCTTCACAGTTTCATTGTCACAATGATGATTCTTCAAGTGTCTTCTAAAACCATTGAACGAATTAAATTATGTCCATACACAGGCCCCCTGGGCGCAATTTATTGTTTGTCCATCACTCAGTCCATGTTCGTATGGCAAACAGTGAAAAAAAAAAGCAGTTTCAGTGGGAACTCCTAAAGAATGCATCACTTCATTATCTATTTGAAAGTTTAGATCTCGGTTCTCGAACTCGGGGTAATTCCAAATGTCCAAAGGTTGATGAGAGGTTTTGCATACCGTAGACAAAACACATATTTAATGTGCTTTGAACAATGTGTCGAAGGCACTCTGAATGATATCACCAGGGCAGGGTAGTACCAAGTGGTCAACAATGAAGTAATATTGGTACACATGTATGTTATCCTTCTGACGTCCTCTGTCAAGCAAGCTGCATCTTCTGATCTTCAAGCAAGCAAGCTGCATCAACAGCTGCATCTTCTTCTGCTTTCCCTCTTCAAGTGGTGATCAAAACTAGCATCAGGCTGAAAATGTAAGGAAACAATGAAAAACAAACAGACATTGTATGAATCTATTACAAATAAAAACTAGACAAATTTGACTGTGACCTTTATTTCGATCCCATAATGCAATTTGATAGACTCAGTCATACATAGGCTTAACACATTTTATTCACATTTATGATTATTTTAACAGATTTCAAGCTATCACACACACGGAGGGATGGACTACTCAAAACCATAACAATTCAGGCACCACTTTTTGGCAGAGGATAATAAATGGATCTTATTCCATTTTACTTAAAGATCACTATAATTTCACAATCAAAACTCACTTATACCTATTTTTTCTTAAAGAAGCTTTGAAATTTATCACTTTTCTCTTATTCGTGACTGATCAAAAAGCAACTTCAAAATTTCAGCCTACATATGGGGAAGACAATTTTTAAAGTTCAAGGATCGACTTTGAAGCATTCACGAGTAAAGTTCTCGTCGACATCAGGACATAACCCTGACAAAGGCAAGTGCACAAAAATATTCACAACATCCAAAAAAAAAAGTTAACCTGTGAAACATTGAAAAGCAAGTGATCTTAATAAATTACATAGTCCAACAACACAAAAAAAAACCCAGAAAATTTCCCTTGACCTCTAATTTCTTTTCTAATACAAAAACAGATCATAGAAAGTAGAAAATGCAAAATCAATTAAACTCGTAAAAATCAATTTCATTTTCAGAATACCAAAGTACTGTGAGTTCTAATTGCCTGTCCAAAATGACTCATAAAGGCTTGTTCAGATATGATGAGTCAAAAACCGGCAACATTTTAGTGCACAAATCAATGCGATATGAGATGGTAAAAAACAAACAAATAAACAGATCAAAATGCAACAAAACAAAACAAAAACACTGAGGCAAGAGGAATATATTTTGCCACACAGTGGCAAGAAGTTATGGTGCAATCAAGCTCAAAAGTAAGTGAAGATACAATGTCATGAGTTTATCTTTATCTTATTTTTTTTTTGAGTCATTTGCATTCATTAACATAATGAAAGTGGCGTGGTTCGGCGCACCATATCTGAACACTAAAAATGTCAGGGGGTTTGTCGCATCATATTTGAACAAACCTTATAGTCATGTAGACTTACCTTTTGAAATCGGATAAGGTAGTCTATAGCCAAAGCCACAGCAATCTTGCACAATCCTTGCGCCCTGGTTCACAGGTGGAAGCAGATAGAGTACAAGAAGGATTTGCAGGTTACTTACATTCTATGCTGTGTTGTAAGAAATGCATGTTATATACAATATATTCTACGACTCATTAACAAAGTATCCAGGTATCAACAGAAATTATCAGTGAATTGCACTGCATAATCAGGGAGCATTAAGTAAAACATATGATCCTTCATGTAGGATGAACCCATGGGTTGTTGTGTGACTTCTTTACAAAAAAACAAAAAAAAACTCTTCTTTATTTCATCAGCATCTCCAAAATAACAAAATTACATTACATATTGATTTGTGACTGTGAACTTTTATATTACAATTGAGTTTGGTGAAATCCATTCATCTGCCTTTGAAAAATCAAAGTCACAAGATATTTCATTCATTTTTTTTTTCATAATGAAGGGCTCCTGACCCTTGATTATTGACCTCATGACCCTTATCGACTCCAGGGAAACGTTTGATAAAATGTATTGTCAGATGCAAAGATTTCAGCTACTTATAACAGTTGTCACCAATGACAAGTTTTGTGGAACGCCCCCTGGATTTACATAGCCTTACCAAGTTTCATTCACAGATGATTGTTTTCAACTTGCGGCATGATACACAAGAAACGATATTGGATGGATAGACATCTAGAACATAAAAAAGGGGCTTTCAATACCTATAGTATTGTGCATACCCTGACTGCTACCAGGTCTGGTGGTACACTATTTGATGATTGCTCCAAGTCTCATGAATCCACATCAGTTTTCCGCATGTGTTCTCCCAGCAATCTCAACAGCTTGACTGTGGTTTCTGAAGGCTTTCCTCTTGCTAGCTTGACAAGACCTTCCACCAAAAACTGGCCACTGCTCAAAAAAGCTTGGCATCGTTGCCTGGGAGAAGGAGTGAGAAGTACTGTTCAACCTGCAAGTGTAAGAACCATGAACATACATTATCAAGTGGCTACAAGTCCACAAACTGTCAAACTGGTGCGCAAGGTGTGATGCACTGGCTTAGGATTCAAAGTACTGAACATCCACATAACTGCACTAGTGTATTTACTGTATACAAGTGCATGAAACAGATTTATCTTGTGTGCATGAAAGATTTGATCAGAACTGCAGAAAACAAAGGGTTTTGTTCTGGTGGCTTCAGATTAATTCAGTCGGTGATTCTATTATATATACCTACTTGAGATACATTGTATGCTCATAATTTCAAGTTCGTTTTAATTAGCCACCAGGGGGGGGGGGGGCAATAATATCCTGCTTCCAGGTATTCATCATCTTTATGCAGTGTACATTTATGCAAATATTATTTGAGGAGAAATGGAAAAATCAAATGCCATTTTGCAATTGATCTACTCTCATTTTCAAGGTTTTTTAGATAGATAATAAAAGGTCTTTTTGCAATTCTGTCATTTTCAAGATTCTCAAGTGCACTATTGCCAATATCATTAAGTGTGGCAATAACATAAGTATGGGGAAGAGGCATATTCCAGAAGGGATTTTTTTTTTCAAGAGATTATTTCAACAAATACTACCATCAAAGTAGACGTATATGGGCAAGTCCAAGATAAGGTCCCCTCAGAAGGCAAAATTTCATCTTTGCTCAATATTGACATATTTGGTATCATTTTGAAGCTTATGAGTTGAAGTTTTGATTTCCATGGAGGAAAAATTATATTATGTAAATTTATGCAAATTTCAAGGGCTTCATTTGCATAAATGTAAAACACAGCGTTACGTATGGGACATTTATAAAAATTCATATTTATTCAAAGGAAAGCAAATGATATTTGATTAATGTGTGGACATAAGAAGTTCATCAAATAGTTTAGCTTGGTATGAAAATTTAGGGATTATGCAAATGATTATGCAAATTAGCTCGTGTCCTATCATGAGATGTCCCATACGTAACAAATTGAGGTCATTTTTTTAGGTTTTTTCTGAAATTGCTATGGTCATTTAAATGCCCTTTTGGAAAGTTCTAATTTATTGTTTAGAGAAATTAAATACCATAGGAAAAAGAAAAAAAAAGTAAAAGAAATATCTTTTATTAGGCATTGAAATAATGTTACGTATGGGACAAATGCGTTACGTATGGGACATCCTCATATATATTACATGTGGATGCATGTAGCTAGCTGGGAAGGTCTCTCAGTACACAAATGGTCAATCATCCTGAAGAAAGCATCTCAACTTTGTAGCTACTTTTTGAGTTATAGACACTTGACACAATACATGTACTTGACTGAACAATTTTCAGATAGGGGGAGGGGAAGATGGCAAAATACACAATGAAAATCAGCATTAAAGGGATGGTACTGTATAGTTTTTGTAGAAATGGGGATTCAGTTTTCAACATTTTATGAGATGACTGGAAACCAATAATAAGTTTAAAGTTAATTTGATGGAGATCCAATTTGAAACGGTTGTGATATAAAAAAAAAAAAATATATATATATATATATATATATATATATATATACGTATATATATATATATATATATAAAGTAGAATTATTTTTTTTTTAATTGCAAGTGATACACAAATTGTCCTTATTCAGTTTTCAATAGTAGCCATAACAAAATTCATGGGTATACATACTGAGGGTGTGACTCAAATCAATGACCTGACTGCTAGACAGACATCATACATCCGCTTGATTACTGGAATTCCATGCAGCAGGTATTGCTTATTTATTAATATTAATATTTCTTGTGTCAAGTTGTTTTTTATTGGAACTACATGGCAAACTGCCCTTCATCAATGGAAGTAAACACTTTAAACTATTCAATTTTTTAGTAGTAACTATCCTGATAAAAATAGGGCATACGTACTCAGGTTGGTCATAAAAAACAAAGAATATGATTGAATATGATTATGATGGTAAATATTTGGGGGATATTGTTCCCTTGACAATCTGGATCAGTATTTTGATAATTTCAACTGATTCCACCTCAATGATTATGCAAAAGTTTGTTTAGATTATATGGGTATTTTGCAAAATTATTAAATTGCAAAATACCCATAAACATAGTTCTTCACACACTAAACGAATGGGGGACAAAGGGCATGCATACTCAGGTTGGTCATAAAAATATAAAAATATGATTGAATATGACTATGATGGTGAATATTTGAGGAATATTGTTTCCTTGACAATCTGGATCAGTATTTGTGTAGTTCCAACTGATTTTACTTCAATAATTATGCAAAATACCCATAAACATGGTTCTTCACACACTAAATGAATGGGGGACAAAGTGTCCCATACGTAATTGTCCCATACGTAACATGTCATGTCTGTCTTTAATTAGAACCTGTAATTAGAGCTTTTTGCCTAATGACATGAAACTTACCTGTGATAATCTTGAGTGTTGTGACTTTCATCACAGTGAATTACAAGTTGTAGAATGAAATACTTTCAGAGAGTTTTGAGGTTGAAAAAAATGTTCAAAAAACCAAAATTTTTCTGGTCCCATACGTAACGGCACATATTTTCTCTTCTAGAATGTAATTGTCAAGGTCATTTTTCTAAATTTTTTACATGATTATACTTCTCCTAGATATCAATCACCATGATAAAGTTCAATATGATCAAAGGCCATTGACACTATTTTTCAGGTCATAAAAGTCTCTGAATGTCCCATACGTAACGCGCGTGTTATCTTGGACTTGCCCATATTCCCTCACCTGAATCATGAAAAAAGCGATGATACATGTATTCCATTTTGAATCATTTGTGAAATTTAGGATCAGTTCTCAGACAGAGAACAACTGCCAGTTATTAATATGGGCTGAGATTCTGTTTCTCGCTACCCTTGAACTCGCACCTTACAATTAGATCTAGAGTCTAGAGTCTTAACATGGACTCGGTGGAAATACCGGTTTTACATGCATGTGACGTCATCAACTTTATAAGAGCATATTCTTATATAATGTAAATTTGTAAGCGGTTAGCAAACTCATAAACAGTAGTACTCATATTAGAAACTAGTTAGTAGATTCTAACGTAAGATCCACGCGCAAACACTAGCGTCCTATATAGGCCCCTACGTTCCTACGTGTACACTGTAGCTACTGAAAACATCACGTAACCTGTTGTGATAAACAAAAATCGGGTCGGGAGAACCCCCCACCCAGCCCCTTTAATCGGGTATTTACGCTCTTTTTAGAGCGATATTTGCTACTAGTACCTAGTACTAATTTAAACCTAACAGTTTGGACCTAAAACAGTTACAGTAGGCCCTACAAAAAATATAGTAGGCCTAGGGGCCTACCAGTATACCTACGAACATGTACAAACCTACGAACATGTACACACAAACATTGTTCGAACTTCGTCTTCGTGCACGTCAGTAGCGGGTAATGATTTGCGCGCTAACAAAGATCCGCACCAGAGCCTCAGAGGTAAGAAAACTACATCAATAACAATACAAAATGCCACGGAACCTTTTATATTTAAAATTTTATGATATTTTTAAAATGCAATTATTGGACAAAGGAACCCTCAGCGAAATTCGGACTCAATGCACCGATGCAGCGCGTTGGTGTTATGGCCTATTATGTATGGCAAACACTATAGGCTACATGTACTTAGTATGCTGCGCTACATAGTACATTGTATACTATAGTATTACGTGCGTGCAAAGACAAAGTTGTCTATAATATGCGATGAAATCCGTGAAAATCATGAACATCGTTTATGATAGAAAATAACTGGTACAGGAAATAATTACCTTAAAAGATACTTATCCCCGCTGACAGACTTAGCAAAGTCACCATCATAGATTCAATGTCATTTTTAGCCCTAGACGACATCGAAAACCTGACTATCGCGATGACAGACGTTGATGACTCCGCGCCACAGCAACAAATTTCAGACATTGGCATGTGTAACCAATGAGATCATCGGACTGCGAACACGTGACTTTCTCTGGTGGACAACTAACACCGATACGGTGTTATTAGTGAAAACCCCCTTTTCATGACAAAACTATAACACCACTTGGGTGTCATTTTAACACCGAGAATCTAACACCCAATGAATGAGAGAATGTTGGTGTTAAATTAACACCGAAGGGTGTCAAATTGTGTCAATTTAACACCAAATTTAACACCCAGAGTTTGACACCCGGTTGGTGTTACACTTTTAACACCGCATTTTCTTTAAAGAAAAAGATAATTCACTCAAAAGTAAAGTGCAAAGCTATCATAGGGACAAAGATTAAACCTTGTCAGTCGGATTATTGCTATTTAAAAACCCAACCTTGAACTGCTATCTTTGTAATAGTTTCTTTGTTATTACTATTATTGTTATTGTTATTATTATTATTATTATTTATTCGGCAATTCAATATACAATACAAACTGACATAAAATACAAACAGAAAATCTTATTATACATGATAAAAATTGTGGTGGTTCCAGGTGCATGTCGCTGGTTGCCAGGGGAGGAAAAGGCAAACTAATAATCACCGAGGCTCGAGACCTTCCTCCCCGACCAGTGCATGCATCCAGAATCAGCTATATCAATGTAAAACAGATACAAACATTATCAAATAATACATTATTACACAAAAATGCTTTGAATTCAAACACAAATATGACTAAAATTATAACTGAATATAACCGATGCCCTACCCTGATCTGATGGTGCATTAGCTCATCCAGCAAAACTGGTGATTTGATATTCTTTCCAAAAAGAAACCCCAAAACAAACAAACAAACAAATGTATCATTGTGATACCATGGCAGCACATTGCCCAAGGATGATCAAAAATTTATTCTGCTCATTTTAAAACTCAACATCCCTCCCAAAATCTCTATGCAGAAACCCAACCAATGGAGTGAGCGAAACACTGGTATTTTTTTCATAAGAATATGGTTGCCTTGGCAACACATTGTCTAAAACCGACATGTGACAAAAGTTGCACTGTCATAGGAAAACAGCCACATGATAAATCAAACCTAAACTCAAATACCGTAAACTGAGGAAGTGTTCAGTGCACAATTAACTGTATACTTTGGATTTTAAAAAAAAAGCATGATTACTATAACAATATATTGCTTTGGCGCTGAAGAAAAATAATAGTTACACACCTATACTGTGTATGTATTATTCCGGACTATACCAAGTCCTGTGTCAAATGCCTATAAAACCTGAGCCACACAGGGCACATTATCTGCACATTTACATACTAAGGTGGTCCCACGTGTCAAAGTACAAAACTGAACCACATTTTCACTATTTCCAATTAATCTATTAAAAAAAATACTTTTACCATAGATACATATTGTATAACATCAGAATACGAAATCTGTATATCTATACACACAACAGCCAAATGTGTGAAATTTTAAATAAAATGCTCTATAAAGATCGAGGAAGCCGAATCAATCACACATTTTTACACAATTTACACAAAAACTGTCGCTGCCATGGCAACGCATTATGGGATCCTACAAAAAGAGGTGTTATGTACTATATACTACCCATGATAGCAGCCACATGCCAATCCAATGGGGTCAAATACATGTACTAAAAAAAAAACTAAATGAATTCACATAGTTTAAGGGATATGTATAAAAACTTGTTTATTAATGTTTTGTAAGTGTATGTGTGTGCGATGTGTCTCTGTCACTATTCTTTGTACTAATACATGTATCAGGTGAACAAATAACTGAAATATACAATTTGAAATTTTCGTAAATGAAAGAGAATTTGACACTGATTTTAGATGGAAAATGATATAACTATAATCGAAGAAAACGTTAAATGGCGAAGGAAGAAAGTGGACAGAAGTATCAATACTTATAACAAAAATGAACAAAACGTGTCTGTTAGTTCTACTACTGACATCAATGCAATAAAATGAAATCATGTGTTCATCATATCTCCTGACAAAAAAAAAAGAAACTTGACATCCAAATGGAACTTGCCAAGTCGTTATGAACATGACGTTGAGTGTATAAAGAGGCCTATATAGTTAGTCGTGTGTTTTTATTTCATTCTTCTTCACTTCCATCTCATTCTCTTTCTCCTTTCCTTTCTTTCTGCCTTTTTTTTTTTTTTTTTTTGCCTTTTAGCATCTAGGTCTTGTGTGTTTAGCGTCATACAACTTTGCGTCCTGTCTCCTCTGCAAGATGACCTTGAATTGGTATTTCTTTCCTAAATGGAACTTACAGTCATTTCCAGGCCTCTCGTTTATTTTTGGAACAGTCTAAAACCCACTCGCTTCTAACACTCGTGGGTTTAAACAGTTCCAAAGTTACCAATTCTCACCGATCCACTCTGTCCTGTCCATCATTTGTATAATATCAGATAGTCTACTTCCTGCAGTTCGTCTAACATCACTATGGCTAAACTCATTTGGTCTACTATAAATTTCGTCTAATGCCCGTTTGGTCTACTTCTCTCTTAGTGTAATGCCCAGTTTGGTTACGTATTGTTTCGTCTAATGACCAGATGATCTAATTGCAGTTTTGTCTGCCTCGGACTTTTTCCCACTTTGTCTAATAAACTGTTGGTATTAGACGAAGTGGGCATAGCCCATCTGAAAGTAGACCAACTGGTAATGAGCCTAAGTGGTAATTGCACTAAATTGTCATGAGACGAACTGGTCGTAGACAAGCAGGATTAGACCATGTAGGCAGAGACTAGACGAAGTGGGAGTAGACCAGGAGATGGATATACTAATTCACATCTTGCCAAATATTATAGGCCTAATCTTTTACATAGACTTCTCATGCAAACAAATTTTCTAGTTATAATCTATTGTATACATTGTACATTAATTTTGTCTTTTGTATAATGCATAATCTGTCTTTGTTTTAAATGAGTACTATCTTTCATGTAAAGTGAAATAATACAATTCATTTGCTGCAACTGCATGATCATCGAGTCTCGAGTAACGCCGCAGTTTCAGTAAACAAATAAAAGGAAAATAAATAGATAAGAATTATAAAACCATTTACTCCGGTTTTTAGACGACCTGTTACCTGCTTCCTTTTAGCCACAATTGGTCAGCATTGACAGAACTGTACTCTGCTATAAGTTTGTATAAATTAGTGCGGGTATAGCAGGTATAGTTGTTGCGAAAATGCAAAACTTTTGCTATGAAAATAATGTACAAGATTCTACCATTGTCTTATAATTTAAATTGATTATGTATCTCTTTTCCCCTCTTATTTCCGGAAACATCTGTCTTTGATCTTTGCACTAAGGTGAAAATCATCAAACCTTGCTGTTTGTCCAAGGGGTTATCAGATGAGGCTAGTTAACCATGTAGGCCTACCACTCAAGTTTATATATTTTGTTCGTAATCATAATCATTTACAATCATAACTATAAAGCAGCCAACGATCCCTTATAATCATTGCAGTATCTCCTGTCGATGTAAATATTAATCGCGATATTTTCTCTCAAGGATGAGACGTTTTGGGCGCATTTCCATCACCGATTTTGTGTGATTATTGAGTTTCTTATCCTTTCTCATTTACTTATTTTTTTTATTCGCCTTTTCATTTTGATTGTATATTTTGTTTGTTTAATTAATTTTTGCATCTATTTTTTCTACTTAGCTTTTGAGCGCATAATTCATTGACGCTGACCAGTATTTTTTTTTTAATCTGTTTGTACTTATCATAGCGTACCACTCGCTTTGGGGAGACCGGAAGTCGTCTTTTGTTTACATTTTTCTATTTTGTTTTGATGAGCGCTCTAATGTTTGCAGTCACCTGATAGTATCGCGTGCGTGCGTCTCAAGCGGTTTAGTTACGTTCGATTTCACCGAACGATCCCGTACGGATACGTTCGGGCGCAGGGCAGATGTAGGTTGTAAACATGTGTATGATGTAGGCCCTATATTTGTATGTGTCAAAATTCGCGATGAAATGACAGCCTACATTACATTCATCCAGGGGTGAAGCGAAAAGTGACCATCATTAGCCAAATCAAAAAGTGAGTCATATTACGTCTTAAATAATATATGATATGCAGTGTTGTATGTAGAAATGTGTACTGATAAGTGTTAGTCGCTACTGATACATTTTGTGCGGTGTCACATTCATATTCTGTAAAAAATGTGATTCCTCCTGTCACTGCACTGAACTGAGTGCCCACCTGTTAAAGCTGTTCAGTGCAATGTAAGTTGGAGCTGGAACGAACTGGTGGTAGGCACCTATACTGTACCTGTGACCTGTGTGCTGTTCAGTTTATCTACCTGTGTGTGTGCGCTGTGGTGGTGTGGTACAGCACTGATCACTTGTTTAGGAGCCTAGCCTACTGCTGGTAGTTAACAAACACAGTACACAGCCAGGCAGGTGATACTATTGACCGAAAGATCGGTCTGTATCTGTACGTCGGGGAATGTTCCGCAGAGACTGCGTCTGGCTTCATGGATCCCCTCCGTATACGGAGGAGAGCGATAATGGCAAAAAGTAAAAGACTCCTCCGGACAGACGGATCTTTCTGTCTTATGATACTACATACAGCTAGCTGTGCACTTGAGTGAGACAGCGCGCGTGTTATCATGAAATCTTTTGTATTATTAGATTGTAATGGCACGTACATTGTACAGGTACAGTGAGTGTCAGTGTACAATCTGAGTAAACGATACCAATTGTCTAGACTAAATCACTGACAGTGACACTGGCTTCTTTTTTCTGCTTAATTATTTGGGTCTAACCGTTAATGTTAGACGGTGACTCCAGCTCCTGGGTTTCTTATATTATCTACTACTAGTATTGTCATGATTTTGTCAGTTGTATTGAAAGCAAAAATGCCAAGACTGATCGACCTCCCTATGCCAAAATACCACCGCACACAAAGGCGTAGGTTTTACATGTAGCACTAGCAGGTGGTCAAATTTTGGACGGCGTTTATGGTCGAGTCATGGCCATGGCCAGCTTGTTTGTTGGTTGGAACTTGGAAGGTGAGACTCCACAAGAGTTCTGTCAAGATGTTCTGCAATAATGACTATGTCTATGGCTATGAATGAGTACTAGGTTCTACAGTGAAATCACAAAAAAAAAAGAGAAATTAAATAAATGAATAAAATGACTCAAACCTAGCAAGCAAAGAAATGAATTCTTCTGGTTGCCTAGACTGGTGTCTAATACAGTTTCTTTACATTAGACCGATTAAGGGTTAGGGTTTCAAGAGGTTGTAAGTCCTAGAACATCTATGTACACGTGTATTGCAAAATCAAAACAGTACATTGAACACAGACATCATCAGCCACATCTTCAGGATTCATCCTAGACCAACACTGCTGTAGACCGATAGATCTGCCTCTTGATTTGTGGCCTCTTGTAAACTAACGGTCAGCCTCTCACAACAGACAGTTACAGCTACAGGAATCTTTTTTTTTTTTCACTTTGCTGTAGGGACTTTACCCGACGGCGACAAGTAGGAAACGGGGTAGAATTCCCCATTTTCCGTTATAAGAGATCACAAAACTTGGCATGCATATACTATGTATATCATCTATATTGGAGGAACAAGTGGAGTTCACCATTCTCATGATTTTTTCCTCTATTAACTCAAGGTATGTCATTATACATAATATGCTTTATACTTTGGGTAAATGGCCTTCAAACTGCTTGAAGGTCAGCATGTGTATTTGCTCTGTGAATACATGTACAGTGTACCTACCATATAATAGGCCCTACTAGAATCAAAGGGTTGGTAATTTTGCCTCTGATAAAGATTCTATTAGGATCGAAAGCTCAGATCCCTTTTGACTCCCATTATACTCCAATGGCTCGCCACTAGGGGATTTAAAACAGTTTTCAGCAGCTTTTTTTTTCTCTTTTTAAGCTACAATATCTGTTCTAGTTTCCCATAGCACACATATGTTGTTACTTTTTCTATTAAAGGACAAGTTGACCTTCATAAACATAAGGATTGAGAAAATGCAACAATATTAGTAGAACACATCAGTGAAAGTTTGAGGAAAATTGGACAATCGATGCAAAAGTTATGAATTTTTTAAATTTTTGTGTTGGAACCGCTGGATGAGGAGACAACTACAGCATGTGAGTGGTATGCGTACAACAGTATAAAGAAAATATAAAAGAAAATTCAACATATTTTCACTTTTTTCGCATAATAAAAGAGCAATTGACTTGCCTCTTTCTAAAGGCAGGGGGAATAATATTACCCATAACATTTATCGGTAACGAGTCAGGGGAATGTGTTCTTTTTTCAAAAGATGGAATTTTGTGAAATTCTCTTTATATTTTCCTTATATTGTTGTACGCATGTGACATCTAAGTTATTCATACACTGCAGTAGTCTTCTCATCCAGCGGGTACTGCACAAAAACTTCAAAAATTCATAACTTTTGAACGGATTGTCTGATTTTCCTCAAACTTTCAATGATGTGTTCTACTAATATTGCTACATTCTCTCAATCCTTATGTTTATGAAGGTGAACTTGTCCTTTAAATAAATGACACTAATAAGTGATGAGGAGCATATTTTTCTGATCACATTTTTAAAATTTAAATCATACAAACCATAACTTTTCTTGATTAACACTTTATGTGCCACGTTGGCACGTCCGACTCAGTCGACGGTGTGCCAACTTTGCATATTTTGCTCAAACCCATAAACCTGCCCAAACCGATTGATAAATTGCCAAATGCCACAGTACAATGAAAGCTTTTCTCGTGCTTCGTTCGTCTCACATATAGCTTGCATTTTATGTGGTGATTGACTATCAAGCAGTGTTCCCTAATAGATTTGCGTGTGAATTCTAAGTTTCTGTCACTGTTTTTTGCGCAAAAGTCACGCTTGTAGTAATGTACAATACTTTAGCTATTGCACTGGTCATGTCGAAGAATAAACAATCATGGATTTCTCATGCAATTTTTCTTCAAAGGAATGCTCATTTTCTCTACAACTCTGCTCACTACAGTACATGTCAAGCTTAACAGATATTTGTATCGAAGTTATAGATTTGAAAAACAGAATTTTTCTCAAAGCATGACTACGTTGTTGTCTCAGAATAATGTGGCACACAAGGGGTTTCAACCATGGCACATAAAGAGTTAAAGTTGTGCTTCCATGAATACAATGCAGACTCACTGAAGCATTACATACATGTATGGGTATAGTAGGTCTGCGAAATGTGTAACTAGGGGTGCGTTCGAGCGCTCTCCTAAAGCGAACTGTACCGTACCATACCCGCGCCAGAGGAGCATTTGAAAGCTCCTAAAGTGTACCGTACCGTACTGTACCGAGCCATAAGTGGACCACTTCCCGACGTGCTCCAAAAGCGTACCAAAAGCGTACCAAAAGTTCATTGTAAAGCATGCGCGTATTATGCGCATACAACAAAATTGTACGTCACAATGCAAAGACATCATTCTCTTTGTTTGGAACAGGTGTAAGTAGTTCAAGCGCCAGGTGGATGACATTCTTGCTACAAACATGCATGACCTTTTCTAAAAATAACTTGTGAGGTACGCTTTTTCCACAGAGCGCTCGAACGCTCCAAATCTGGCACAGTTCGGTAAGGTACACTTTGGTTCAGTTCGCTTTGGTTCGCTTTAGAGCGCTCGAACGCACCCTAGTACATTGTATTATCATTAACGAGACTGAAACTACATTGTAATACTGTAGAACCAGAAATTTTCACATGCATGAAACTTCATGGTGAATTTCATGAAAGCCAAGATTTGTGAAAGTTGTTTAATACACAATGCATTGGATAACAGTGGCAATTCACGAAAGTCTCATCCTGCAAAAAAGGCAATTGGTTCCAATTCGCGAAAATTTCATGCCAAGAATATTTCTGGTTTTACTGTAAAAGTGGAAATGGCAATGCTAGCAAATGTTTTGCTGTGTACAGGATCAAACTAGAAAAGCACTCGGAGAGAGCAGACCTCTACCAAGCAGGTCATTTTACTCCATAAAATGCATTCAGTTATGATGAAAATAGCCCAATTTCTTAATGATAATTGATTGTCTCAGAGTCCATTCCCCAGGTATATTCAGTGACCTCATCAGCTATTACTGCGTCTCTGTGCTTTGAGCGTTCATTGCGCATCCATGCATACCTCAAATATGCACAGCTTGAACTCCATCGTTTGTTGGCCCCATTTGACAATTCTTGAAAACCCTTGAAAAAAATTGAAAAAAACATTCCTTCATCTACGTGTAGACAGTGGTCTGGATCACTACCAGAATTTAAGAATCTGTTCCTTGTGTCACTGTCAATTTTTCCTGCAAGTTTCATCCAAATCCGTTCACAACTTTTTGAGTTATAATTTTCTGCAAACAAACATACAAATAAACAAACAACCAAACCAACGGTGACAAAAACATAACCTCCTTGGCAGAGGTAATGATGTGTAATGGGAGGTTTGCAAGGTACAGACACCCAGAGGGCTGAAGTGCAATTCCACGCCATATAATGACTTTAATGGAATTGATTTTGAGTATTAAAATTCAGATTTGATGAGCAGTTCCTGAACATAAAGGTTTCATCAGTATCAGACTTAGAATACGATTACACAATGTATACAATGGAATTCTTAAGTTTTACGTTTTCGTGATGTTTGTAGTTTCAATTAACACAGCTTCTGGAAGTTGGAGGAAGTGTGGATGTCACATCCTCACTCATCTTCCATTGACTCTTGCCTTAGTATAGTGCAATATTCACAAATTAAACTACCTCCTTTTGTTTACTTTTTTTTTGTGTGTGTACATGGAATCAGTATTTTTACTTTTCGGAAGAAAAGGTTGAGCTGGATATTATCAGTCCCAACTTTGTATGATACTGTTTGGGAGAGTTGTGAGGTATTGGTTACTTCTGTCAGTCTCCTTGCAAAATTGGTCTTCTTCTTCTTCTTCTTCTTGATAAGTACAGTCCACAATTGTGTTGTGACTATTAAATTTCTCTATTTGGTGGGGGGAAAAAAATAGAAACTTTAAGTTTCTGTACGTATGTAACTTTCAGATTCCAATGTTGGTAATTTTGATGACACCTCCCTATCTGTTGGTGTGATTTTCCGTCGTACACACAAGATCCATATGAAGTCAACTTGAATGCATTTTATCATTTCTATGGTATGGCATATTACAGCATGAAGGAATCAATTTATATTATTTGTCTGTTGTTTAGTGATTTACTGTATTTGTTTGTTAAATGGGTGTGAAGATCTTTGGCTTACCAGTGCACCGAGAGTCATCCTTGAATTTAAATAGCCATGGTGTGATCTTCAAGCTGCTTGGTTAAACCAACCATTTATTTTTTTTCAAAAAAGAGGAAAATAGGACACAATTATATAGATTATCCCATTGTAATTCAGAATACTGTAATTATGGGATATCAGAATGCCTACTCTGCTGGTGCAATAACTTTGTTTGTTCCTTTTTGCCTGCCTTTAAAATTGTAGTCTACACAAACTGACCGAGGAAGTAATATACACCTGTACATGTACATGTATCTGAAGTAATCACATGAAAGACCAATAGCCTTTTCAATGGAGTATGTTAGAAGAAACTTCTGTGATAAGTACTGTGAACAGCAGCCTGGAAAAGAAATAACTTTTACAGTTAGTGTCATGAATATGTTTTAATCAAATTTAATTCTTGATCATTTGAAAATGGACATTCAGGCAAATACGGAATCATTGAACTTTTCTTAATATTGTTTCTTTCTACATGTACACTTCAGGGATCTCGCCAGCGTATATCACCCTTGTCGGCCCCGACAAGCGTGCGGTTTGAAGAAGCAATTGCCGACAAGGGTAAAACTTGCCGACAAGGGTAACACTACGCGTGAACTTGCCGACAAGGGTAACTTGCTTGACGAGCTAAGTTCGGACCAATTTCTCGCCTTTTTCAGTCTTTATTATCTGGCTAGAAAAGAAGCTAGATGTTGAAAGCAGCAGCAGTTTACATACTTATACAAGCGCAAAAATTTACCCACGCAGTCACCGCACCGATCACAACAACGCGGCTCAACAGAGCGACGTACTACCTCCCTGCAGATACACACCACATCACACACTTGCTCACCACATGCGCTCTGATTTGGGATCCACACACA
The DNA here is from genome assembly GCF_040938485.1 of Diadema antillarum. Lineage (NCBI taxonomy): Eukaryota > Metazoa > Echinodermata > Echinoidea > Diadematoida > Diadematidae > Diadema > Diadema antillarum. Next base: position 794,082 of record NW_027271190.1, read on the forward strand.
CATGCACAAGCACCAGCCGCGTGCGTGTACAACGCTACAGTGTATTGTGAGAGGGAGAGAGAGGACGGGAAGAGAGGGTCGGAGGCCGAGGGAGGCTGAGGAAGGCTGACACGTGCTCGCTTGTTGTCACGCTTGTTGTCGGGTTACGCAAAAACAAACGATATGAAATGCATGCCCCCTCCGCCAAAGGTTGTATTTTTTTTTTTTTTTTGCGGCTGCTTTGGTTTGTTTGTTAGTTTGTCTGCCTGTCTGTCTCTCTATTCGCAAAATAAGTCAAAATTTGGGAACAGATTAGGATGAAATTTTCAGGAACAGTTGGTTGGTAAAATGGTGCAAGGAACAGATGATTAAATTTTGATAGTGAGCAGGATTTATAATACCACCGAAATTCACCGCCAGGATCCAGGATCTTTAGACTTTGTTTCGTATATTTGAAAGGATTCGTATCAATTCTTTAGGAAGCTGGCCATCGGCAATGACGCAAAATTAGATGCGTTCAAAGCATTGCCGCAGAGAGAAAATTAACTCCATTTTTCGTTAAAAAAAGAAAAGAAAAAAGAACGTGCGATGGAGTAAGCAAATGCAAATTGTTATTTAGGTTTTGGTAGTTTCAGTGGGTTATTTTTTTTTAAATCTAAAAAGCCATGCGTTCCATTTTAGCCTTTTCAATTTCTATGGATTTGTAAACGTCATTCGTGAATATTCCATTTTCCTTCTCCGGGCCGAAATTTATAGTAATTCTGTCATGATGGTCTTTCAAGTTCAACGTATACGTAATGCTCCACGTGCTTCTGGCTTGGTTTGTTAAAAGGTGGGTTAGGGGGCCTTCATGGGCAGAAAATAAATGATGATCATTCATCAATGTTCCCAGTTGGTTTACATGCTATGTACACGCTGTTTACGACCACTGAAGCAAGGTGGCAGTACGCGCGACATTCTTTATCTGACACCTGGCTTTCGTGGAAATATCGTGGAAATTTCCACAAGCCATGATATCAAGTTTCCCCACTGCTTGAGGTCGTGCTTTTTTTTTTATTCTTCATTACGAACATCAATTTGTTCAACTTGAAAAGTGTATAGATAATTTGCTTTGAGGACGTGTTTCTGTCTTTCTTTTTTTTCATTGCAGCATCGGTAACATTTTGTTTTGTTCATCGTCCCTGCATGGCAGGGGTTCATGGGAGGAGAACGATAGGAATGACTGGGGAGAAAATAAACTGAAAGAAGGAAGCATCTTTTGAGCGAGCTGTCTTTGTTTTTCTCTACACCAGCATCAGTTATCGCCACCAAGATTCATTTTTTTTTTCGTTACTCCGACAGATTAATGATAAAATGATGCTAGATTCTTTATTCTGAAGGTTCGTTAATCCAAAAATGATTAAGAAAAAATGTCCGTTCATTTCACGACGAAATCAGTTTTGTTATTTCGAACGTTCTGCCAGTGAAATTTCGGAATAAAACGACGGTACAAAACAGCGTGTTTTCGTACTCTAAGGGTCTCTTATTCCGACAGAAGTAGTAATGATGAAATAATAAATTGTAGATTCTTTATTCTGAAGGTTCGTTAACCGAAAATTGAATAAAGAAAAATGTCCGTAAATTTCAAAACGAAATCAGTGCGTCATTTCAAACGTTTTGCCAGTGAAATTTTGGAATAAAACGACTGCCCCAAAATAGTTGCAGTTTTCTTACTCTGAGGGTTCGTTACTCCGACAGATTAATGATAAAATAATGCTAGATTCCCTATTCTGAAGGTTCGTTAATCCAAAAAAATGATTAAGAAAAAACGTCCGTTCATTTCACAACGAAATCAGTTTTGTTATTTCGAACGTTTCTGTCAGTGAAATTCCGGAATAAAACGACGGCACAAAACAGCGTGTTTTCGTACTCTATAAGGGTCTGTTATTCCGACAGAAGTAGTAATGATGTAATAACAATTCTGAAGGTTCGTTAACCGAAAATTGAATAAAGAAAAATGTCCGTAAATTTCAAAACGATATCAGTGCGTCATTTCGAACGTTTTGCCAGTGAAATTTGGAATAAAACTGCCCCAAAAACAGTTGCACTTTTCTTACTCTTAGGGTTCGTTACTCCGACAGATTAATGAAAAAATAATGCTCTATTCCTTATTCTGAAGGTTCGTTAATCCAAAAATGATTTTAAAAAAATGTCCGTTCATTTCACAACGAAATCAGTTTTGTTATTTCGAAATTTCAGAATAAAACGACGGCCCCAAACGGTTACAGTTTTCTTTTACTCTGAAGGTTCGTTACTGCGAAAGAATAACGATATACTTTAGTTTCTTAATTCTGAACGATCGTTAATCGGAAAACGATAAAGAAGAAATGAAAACGGTTACAGTTTTCTTACCCTCAGGGTTCGTTACTCCGAAAGAATAATGGCAAAATAATACTCTACATTCTTAATTCTGAATGATCGTTAATAGAAAAATTATAAAGGAGAAAATATTCGTTTATATCCAAACGAAATCAGTTTTGTTATTTCGAATGTTCTGCCAGTATAATTTCGGAATACAACAACGGCCCCAAAACGGTGTTTTCTTATTCAGAAGGTTTTTTTTCTGAAGCAATAACGATGATAGATGATAGATTCCTTTCTGAAGGTTCGTTGATCGGAAAATAATAAAGAAAAAATGCTTGTTAATCTTCGAACGAAATCAGTTTTATTTTGAACATTCATCTGTAGTACCGACCTTTGGTGTTGTTGTTGTTTCCGATTACAAACCTTCGAAGTACTCAGTAATGAATCGTTTCATTTTATGATTAAACAAACCTTCGGAATAATGACCATCATTACATTTTTGTATGATATCTCTTTGATGTCACGGCCAAACTACCGCAGTATACCCAGAAAGGAAAGTGCAACGATGTCCCGAAAGTTCTCGATCGCTTCTCGCGCATCTGCATGCAATAGGCCTACCACGTGGTCGAGCAGACGGCGAGAAAGCAACACGGCGCGCGTTGTTGCGATGCATGCAGAGGCGGCTAATTATTGCAACAGTGAAACAGGAAAGGCCTAAAAGAAATCGGAACCTCCACCATCGGCACCTACTTCTCTTTCATTTATTATTTAGGAACTGCCGCTAACAAAAGGTATGGAGTTTCTGCATTGTTTCTGTGAGAATATGCCCCTCACAACGTTCATTACATCTCCGTGAAAATGTCGCATTTAGTGGCATTTTAGCGGCGATTTATCTGTGTTGTATTGAGCATTAGCGAAGGCTTCCACCCCCAGAACAGCGCGCATAAATGCCGACAAGCGTGAAGAAATTCCTGGCGAGAACCCTGCACTTGTAGATGTGTCTGTGTATTCAGATCACTTTCATGTAATATTAGGAATGTTCTTATTCTCCACATCAACTTCTCCTTTAATTGTATCAACTTAATAAGATACGTTGTATTTTTAAACAGAATGGTAAATGAGAGTTAAATTGGTTTTATTTTTCTTTATTTTTTAGATTTAGGGAGGCATTAACATTAACATTTCGTCATCTTCTATTCATAAATTCTTTTTTTTAAATTTTTTAAAGTGTTCCTTTCATAAAATGGGAAATTACCCGTCTATGAATAAAGAGTGAGGACATACAGTGTACATAGTAAAAGCACAGCTAGGCAGAAAAATAGGTTCTGTTCCATATTTCATATTGCCAAGCTCACATTCCTTGTCTTTGCCCTAATTTTGCTCTAGAGTAGATAATCTTAAACTGCATTGATTGAATTCCACAGCAAGACAATCTGAGTATATGAAATTAAAGATGCAAATCGAGGAGCTCTCAGGTTAATACAGATCTACTGTCAACAAAATCGAGCAAATCCCTCAGGGGGCTGGTGTTCATCCGATACTCAGTTGAACAATCATGCTTTTGCCGTGTCCCTCCCCGGCGAGAATGAAATCAAAGATAATCTGTGTGTTCTCTTAATCGAACGGCCAGCTTGCTTGTCTAGGCAGATACTCTTGATGTGCACTCGTGATACGCTTAATGCGGTCATCGCCTCTCGATAAGTTTCTTCTTGTCTACGAAAGCAGTTTGACACGGAAGCCTGCAAGGTGAGGAGAGTGGGCTATTCGTGTTTCTTCCAGATAAAGCATTGATACTTTATACTGACGTGTAGAGTCCTCGTCCGTTCCGATGTGCACAACCTACTTTACTACGGCCTTTCTACGGCACAATTTTCAAAGGCACACTTGGTGCTGACGTGATTGGAATTCTGCAGGCATGAATGTGGACTGTATAGGAGTCCTGCTTTAATAGTTTGAATGTGGTGTAGATGGCTGTTACTTTGATAGTACATGTAGATAGCCCATTGTAGTTAGTGAATCATCAACATGATCTGACATCGTTTTAAAGAAATATTAATACATAATACATTGTATATCAGTCATACGCAGTGGCACAGAAATTTAACATGAATGAATACATAAAATGCACTTATAGTTGCCCTGAAAGTTGAAAACCTTCCTGATTTCTGCATGCACACATTGTAAATGGGGCATGTATACTTTGTACTATGTGATTAGCATTTTGAAGGTACAGATGTACAATGTATGATATATAAAAATACAAGGACTTTATTTTCCATAAGAATATTGAGTGAATGATTATTTTGTATCAAGTTGATAATGACCCAATATCTCTGAAAGAACTGATTCAATACTTCCCCCTCAAAAAACTACCCTCTCCCCCCCCCCCCCCAAAAAAAATAGAACAAAAGAAAATGAGGGGCACTTACAAGTTACATACACTTGTATCAATTTGGATAATATATTATTACCAATGTTAGATCTTTGCCCCTTTCTACCACCTCTCCTGCAGTGTGTAGATGTGAGTAATGACAGTAGGGTACAGTTGTACAAACATGTCTTTAATGTCCAATTACCCTGTTTCATCACAAACATACCGGTACAGTGGACCCTCGTTATAACAAGATTAAAGACAGTGCTATATCCAGGTACTTTTGAAGGTCTCATTCCTTTTATGCTAATATTCTTTTGCCAGTAGCTCTGATATAACGAGATACCCGATACAGCGAGGAAATTTCAAAAGGTCCCAAGCGGCTTGTTACAAGAAGGTTCCCCTATACGAGATATTAACATCCTCTACTCATGGCACTTGTCTTGATTCTAGAATGTATGAAGCCAGCTTCCACAGGAATAGCCAATGCTGTTGTATCATGCAACATAAAATTGTCCCGTAAGGGCTGCTGCGTAAGGGTACAATGTATGTGTAGCAAAAAAAGCTACTGAAAACTGCTTTTTTAATAAATATCCAGTAAAGGCGAGCCAATGAAGTAAAATGGAGTCAAGAGGGGCCTGAGCTTTCGATCCGAGCAGAATCTGCTAGGATCGAAAGCTCAGGCCCCTCTTGACTCCAGGGTACAATGTATGTCTGTATTTAAATAATATGACCTTTGTATGAAAAGCATTAACCTATATTCTTGATTATTCCTGCTCTGTGCTGGAGTATGCATAATCTGATCCTTGGATAATGAATTAGTCGTGTACAGTGTACATGGACATGTTGTGGGAGAAATATATTATAATGAGTGACATTTTAGTGTATAATACAAGGGAGGTGCTTTCCATGAGTGTTTTCAGAGGCATGTTATGAATGTGCGGTAATTGTAGAGCTGATGTGAGGTACAAGTTTAGTACAAGCTTAAATAGTATTTATTTTGAATTTGTAGTTTAATGGATTAGATAGAGATCAGAGTGAAATTTGCATCAATTTCAGGAAACTTATTTCATTACACTGACATACTTTTGGATCATGTGACTAACTTATGGATCATGTGCACTTAAAATTATGATTAATGCTTCTTTGTACATAAGTCATTTTGCTATAAAAGACGATGGAAATGAATTGGATTCAAGCAATTTCTGTGAATTTGATATAATCCATTAAATGAGCAATGGTTGCACTGCATCTTTGTCCCTCTCTTTTTTTTTTCTTCAGAGGACTAAAGAAGCCACAAAGTTCAAAAAAAAAAAAAATCTCAGGACTATTTCTGTGACTCATGCATAGAAAAACAAAACGCTCAGTCTCACAGGAACTTTGAGCCATTTGCAGTCAAAACATGGCTAAATGTGCAAATCCTGTTTCCGTGCGTTTGGGATTAGCCACGTCTGTATGCCCCGTCTAATCCCAAATCAGATTAGTCCAACCCAGATACAAATTTGATGAAGATGCATCGCTCAGCTGGAAGGCCCGTAGGCCGGGGACTTGCCTTTTACCAGCGGCACGAAGGCAGAGAGACATAATGCGCAGAAGTGTTGCCCACTTTTATTGTGTGTCTTCGTGGCCAATTCTCTCCCCCCTTGTTTGACCTGTGAATAATGCCGACATATGCCCTGCAATTGAGTCATGGCTTAGCGCCTTTTTGAGCAATTTATCCCAATCAATCGGATTCCAGCAAGGCGAGAGCTCGGCATCATCGTATAGACCCCCTCCCCATCCCACTCCTCTAAATGCAGACACTCTGCTTTATTGTAGCATGGGTTTATCAGACTTGATGTAGCACCATTTTTGTCTTGCCTTCCATGAAAGCCATCACAGTATAAAACTATACTAGTCTGTCGAGAGGTATTGAAGGGGAAGAGATGATCAGAAAGTAGTCTTGTGTTGGAGTGATCTTCAAAGCTCTACATAACACCAAAAAATTATTCATTCATCCAGGCGTCGTGAATCTCATGACCATGTATGATAAACTGGCCAAACAGTCAGGAGAAATGACAATACCCAGTTTTACTGACCCAAAGCAACTAATGCTGTTGCAGAATATTGTTTAGGATTCTTTGGGATATTTTTTGAGCATTTAGTCTTTTGTTCTGCATTCACATAAAAAAAAAAAATAAGTGCCATTGAAATTTCTGACATAGTTCGGGCAAAAAGACCAAGCTTTGACTTTTGAAAGAGTGGACTCTCTGTAATTACACACCAAATACTGTGTGAATGAAAAGGTGATTTGCACATTAGTGAGCTCTTTGTGTCTATAGATATAACATGCTTTGAAAGTCTTGTTGATTACACACAGAACTAAAGCATAAAAAGAGCTTGTGAGTTTGTGAAGCATACAGAAACTAATGTTTGAATAAATTTTACAATGTTCATAGTGAACACAAAGCAGTATTACAAGAGACAAAGTTAACTGAGGAAAGAGAAAGTCTGGAATGGAAAGTATGAAAACTGTATACAATTCAATGATTGGTAGCACTTTGTCTTTGAATTGTCTTTTCAGGTAGGGATCATCATAATTGATATTGATCAGAAAGAAGATTTCTGTGTTTCATAATATAGAAAAAGCAACGGTGTGTAATCTGTATTGATTGAAGAACGTGTACGGGGAGCCACTTTCAACATTCAAGGATGTCCTAATTTGATCAGTCATTTGCTCGTCACGGCTGGTCATTCTATCCCCCGTCTCGCCACGAATCCTCTTGTTAGACAGTCTGTCTTACCAGATGTGGATACATATCTGGACATGTTTCTTAACCTCTGCTACCGGCTGTGAGTGAGGAGGAGGAGAAGAGTATTATTGATGACACTGATAACGAGCTGTTCGCTTAGTGCCATCTCGAGGGCCGATGGTGGTTGTGAGGATGGTCGGATGGAAGACATAAAAACCCGGGCAAATAATTAACAAACCTGCCACTGAAGAGTAAAGAAGAGAGCAAAGGAGGAGAGATGGAGATAGAAAGTGAGAGATTGATAAAGAATGAAGGTTAAGAAGCTGAAGGAGATTGGGTGGTGGAGATCAGAAGAGTAGGAATAAATGTGGCAATGATTGAAAGAGGAACAGGAAAGATAGAAATATGCAAACATTGCTGAAGTAATGAGGAAAGAGAGCGAGTGAGAGATGTTGGGGTAGAGATGGAGAGAATGAGAACAAGCCAGATGAAAAGAGATACATGTAACGAGATGGAGTGGAAGAATAATGTCATGGTTACAAGAAGAGAGCAACAAGAGAGAGTGAGAGCAAGAGATACGAAGCGCAAGAGATGTGAAGAGGGTTGAGTGCCAAGTGCAAGATTTACAAGGGTCTGCTTCAAGTTTGGTTAAGGTAGAGGAATGTCTTGAGAGCACATCATCCATGACCCCGCCCGTTTCCATCTCTCCTCCTCCATCCCTCTCCATCTCTCTCATTCTCTCTCTTTACTCCCTCAGTCATTTTCCCCTCTCCTCTCTGTTTGGATAGCTGTGATTCATGCTGTGCAGTTACAGATAAATGTGTAACAAACAATTATTTGTCTCTCTGACATTTTGATTGAACAGAAGAGGGCTTTTTTCGGAGGTAATGGACCAGGCGCTGGTAGGCTGTGATGGAGTGTCAAGGAAATTGTGTGAATCAACCACCTCTACTTGTGTAAAGTTCAATGTTGACAGGTCTTTCCTTGTGGAGACAGATTTACAACTCCTGGATTGAGGGATGGGTCTTACAGCCAACCGTAGTTTGAAAACTTTTACAAAGATTCTGACTGACTCATGCTTTTGCTGTGTGGATTAGGCGGGGCAGTAAAATTGTTGAGATGCTTACAAGCAGCATGTTCCGTTTCAATTTTCTGCCAAGATACAATTTGTGTTGCAAAATTGCATGCATCATCTTGAAAGTATGATTTGCAACTTTAGTTTTTTGAAATGTTGATTGGTGGGGGGTTGACTATGTGAGGAAAGCGACCACCACATCCTCAGTTTTAGCTCCTGACAGTAAAGAAACATTTTATAAACATTCCCTTGTATTATAGGGGTTGTATTAAATACAAAGTCTTACCAAATTGAAAATAGAGATAACCAGCTGATACACATACCATGAAAACCATCCTGCAGACAAGATTATGCAGGACATGATTTTTCCATTAAAAGATATGTATGGGCCTTATATGTAATGCAGAATTTAGGTCTCAGCATGGTTTTGTTTTTTGTTTGGTTTGTTTCGTTTTGTATTGCTTTTTTGTCGAATTATTGTTCTAAAGGTATAAAGTTAAGAGTTACACAAACATACATGAATTCTTGACATGGGATAGATCAATGCCTCATCTTTATAAGGGGACATCTTAAAACGATTGAAGAAGATGAAGAGATGAAAGGCGGTATGCATGCATGCCTTCATTGCTTGATGACAGAGTTTGATTGGTGTGCTTTCTTTAATCCTCGGTAAACTGCGTTCCGCAGCGTAATTTTGATGTCATTAATTCGTCGGGGAGCTGAGTTGATTGCAGCGGAATATATAGCTTGGTAAATAATTAACCCCGCGATGCGCTTTCTGCGCCAAGGGTTTCCTCCATGCAGGGAGATGGGACACCTCCCTGCTCCATGTTTAATGTACCCTCATCCAGCCCCAGCTCTCAACCTCTCTTCTCTCTCAATCCCTCATACTCTCCCTCTCTTTTTTTGTAACTCTCTCTCATCTCCTGTTTTCTCTTTTCTACCTCTTCTCCCTCTCCCTGTCTCTGGCTGTCTCTCTCTGACTCTCTGACTTTCTATCTCCTCATAAAATAAGAGATTGCAGAGCATGAAGTTGTGTATCGGAAGATGAGACTTGATTCATCATCTTGAAAGATGGTCTCTGGAGGAGATGGAGAGGGGGGGTGGGAGGGAGGGAGAGGGGTGAGAATTTAATAAGCAGCGGTCCTGTTTGGTTGCCGTGGAGGTATATAGATGAGGTCTATCAGATGGAATCCCCCATGGGGTGGATCGGCCAAAATACCCCCCTCCGGCTGCTGTTTCCCTGCATAGGGATGAAGGCAGGGGGACTCGCCCAAAGGAAGGTGTCAAAACTCTGTCAGATCATCCTGTGCTCTAGGGACTTACCCCCTTTTGAAATAATAACAGCTGTTGTACTAACATTTGCTAATTGCATTTCCTACAAAATAGTAAAAAAGGTTACTGCCCTAGGGAAAAGAAAAAAAAATCTAACTGAGCAAAGAGGTATTAAATCTGCATATGTAGTCACTCATACATACATGTACAAATATCTTGAGTTTCTAGTAAGAAAAAAAAAAAGGCTAACCCCTCTTTTTTCTTCTTCTTATTCGTGTTCAGTAGTAAATGATAATTTGATGCTTCGAACATATGGTGCTATAGTGAGAGATACAGCAAATGGACCTTAAACTCATATACACACAGACAAAAATCTGTGATATACCATTTTTTCTTTTTTTCTTTTTCATTCTGCCACTATATCTGATTATCCTCCTTTTTTTCCTAATAATTTACCAAGATGATGATTAGCTCCGCTCGAGAGGGTCCCACGAAAACCCAGCTCCGCTAAAAGTAATTGTGTTTGCTCACTCGTGCACCAGGGTCTTTATAGGATTGGATGAGGGGGAATTAGGGGTAAATTACGCTTTGCCGATGAAGAGGTTGCTGTCTTCAGTAGATGGCTGTGCGATGGAATTCAGCGAGGGCTTTGAGACGGAGGCGCCGCAGACATTAATCTGGGAGCGTAGTTTGCGTTCTTTCTTGCTCAGGGGGCAGAGAGCCAAAGTTTATGAAACCCAACAACATATTTCATACTGTGTATGACTGATGACACTGTGATGTGGGGTTTCTATTGAATGCATAAATATCGCTCAAAATGATGAAGTTCTAATTTCAAACATACTGCTTACAGCAGGGATGCTAATTAATGTAGAATCTAGTGACACTGTGACATATATTTCTGTGACAGAAACTTAAATTTGCAAAATTAGCTAATATGGTGGTTTGCATAACCGCTCAAGTGTGTGAAAGTTTGCACTCACAGTGTGTGGTAGTTAAAACTCGCATTGGCCAGGGAGGTGGGAAGAGACATCTCTTCACACCTCCCTGCATTGGCCCAATTATAAAGGCATACAAACAAATCACACCAACAACTCTTCTTTCTTGACATATAAATTTCATGTAATCTAGGACGCTCTGTGCATGTTTTTTTTAGGGCTTTGTCCGCCATGGAATGCATATCAAGCCATGGGTTATATCCATCATTGGATTCTTACATGATGACGTTTGTGAAGTATAAAGTATGTTATTATTGTAATGTTGTTGACGTAGCCATTACTGCTGTTGTTGCTTCATCACTAAAAGTTATCATCATCGTGTATATATGGCCGTATTTGTGTACTTCTTTTTCCCATCGTGTCGTTATTCTTTGCTTATTATTAAGCAGCATGTACACAATACAATTTTGTACATCAAATTATATTACTAGACAATGTACCGTAGTAGGCCACTGCCACACATTCACTCTGGACTAGAATTTTCAGTACATAAGTACAGTAGGCAACCCTTTTCTTACGAACGCACACACAGCAATGCTGAACATTGTCAGTTTCCTTACTAGTTAAAGTTTTATCAGTATTTTAGGTACTTATAGGAATAAGAGTGTTGTGGTTGGATTCAAATCTTACATTTTCTGATTGAAAAACAGCACATACAATTCTAGGGGACTTTCAGATTTGTGAAATATTTGATATTCCATGTTGACTGAGCCATGGGTATCCCAGTTATTACTAATAAGCTATTAAAATACAGGCCGACAATATAATATCTACAACTTTTTTTAAACCCATTGAGGACGGGCTGATTTTGCTACAACACGCATTTCCCATGGACTCTTGCCCGAATATACTCGGGACTCGTCCTCAACGGGTTAAGCAGCCCTGGGAGTAAGGGGATTTCACTGGTGGAGCTTCATTATTTGGATTGATTAAAAAGTTTGTTATCCATTCTGCTTGCTTTTTAGAAGGTTCCTCGGAGATGCCTGTTTCACCTACACCCTTGCTCGTAATTTTCACTCTCTTACAGTACACATGCAAAGAAAGAAAGAGAGAGGGTGAGAAGGGAAAAGTGAATCTAGTAAAATGTTTTTTTTTTTTCCCCCTAAATTCATTCAAGTCCAGTACCCAGGAGAATTTAAGCCATTCCTTGTGGAAATCACATAAAAAGACCGGTGTCTCTACCAATATTTTCCGAGCGATGCCCCGAGAACGTGGCAATTTCGCCGCTGACTGTCCTTTCTTCTCTATATTGCCTCCCTCCGTTCCTCCCTCCCCCAACCCTACTCCTCCTCCCCCCCCCCCCCACCTCCCAACACTCGACCCTCCTCCATTACGCGATGACATTTACAAAGTGCATTCACTGTCTTTGCATGGCCAATTTTGCAGTCGTGACCGACGTGCCAACACCTCCCTTCAAAACCAGCGAAACTTGAGCCGTTACCGGACAAACCCTCTCGTCTGGGAGAAACGTTGAGGTAAGAATTTTCTTCTCTCCGTCTTATTGTCTATCTCCAAATGTTTGCTCTTTTTGGAATTCTCAAAGGGACACCGAACAGTATGGAGCACTATTTTTGGCGACTGACTGAGAATGTGAAGCTATAGTTTATCTAAAAAGTAAGTTATTAGGTCTTTTACAAAATTTCACATTGACTTCTTGTGCAAAGAAAGACCTTTCAGATTTTCACTTGCAGTCACTGGATACTTTATCAATTCCTCCAGTTTCATATTCTTCGTATGTGGCTATTGTTTACCTGAAAAAAAAAGCTTGCATATTTAAGAGGCCCAATTGAAATCCCACACAGACCTTGAAATTACCATGTTGTAGTAGTGTACAGACTGAAGATCACCTGCCAATCTTTACCTAACATCACCTAAACTGTAGGCCTATATAATGGGGAATGTTGTGTGTGCATGAGAACAACATGTACTCTTGAGAGGCTTGTGTGAACAAGTCCAGTGACTACAAACCTTGAATCATATAATCTGACCATCATAGCACCTTTGCGTAGGTCATCTTTAACATCTGCATGTGCAAATGGCCATTAATGCAGTTTGAAAAACGATGCCTATTATTAGTGACATTACATACTAGTACTGTAGATCATGCTATAATGTCTCTAGTTGACCTTTTGAGGGTCAGCTGATTTTGCTTTTTAAACACACATTTTCCATTCACACCTACCGACTATACACTGGACTAGTCAGCAATGGGTTAATGCATCAAATCGATGTGGCTGCATTTAATGTGAAATGTCCCACCACAAATCGCTGTACCTTCATATTTTGTGACCATAGCAATTTTGAATAGGTCATCTGCCACCTACAGTTGGCAGTTACTTGTGACCTTGAATACTGTGCTAAAGTCATATTTGATGATGGTAATGATGGTGATAATAATAATAATAATAATGATAATAATAATGATAATAATAATGATAACGATAATGATGATGATAATAATAATATCAATAATAATTTCTAATAATGATAATAATAATAATGATAATAGTAATAATAATAATAATACAATTAATATAATGATGATTATAGTACAGCAATAGCAACCCCCTAAGTCCTGGACAACAGAAGTGCTTTTAAATTTATAGAAATTATACTAAAGTGCGAGATGACAAGGATTTGAAAGTATGCATGCATAGTAAGTATGATACTTTTGGTAATGCATCCGCTTTATATGTCAAATGTGAAAATGAAGTTTCTTCCATTATTGAGTCCATTAGCAACATTACCTATTTCCTGCCAGTAACCACATCAATTATTGTGCTAAAAATGAATATCATATGTTGAATCCCCCATGATGTTGTAGGTTACTGTGCATTAAGAGCAGAGACACTTTCACAAGGACTGGTGAGATTGTGAGTCATTGATCATACCATGTATTCTATCAAAAAGTGGTCTTTTAGAGCGACAAAATTTTTGCAAAATGGCAGAACTTGTTGTAGAGCTGACCTTCACTATTGCTTGTTAGTTCTCCAAGCAAGCATTTAGATGAATTGTATATTGAATGTGTCAATTCTTTCTACAGTTATTGCTGTTGTGGTGTTAAAGGCATTATAACCTGAATGACTAGAACTATTTATACAATGTATCATCAAGTAAAAAGTCTCAGGTCATTTTACACAGGTTACAATCTGTCTGATTTTGTATAATAATTCTTTATGTTATTTGTGTGTGTTTTGTCTCTTTGGTCATCAGTTGTGTAATGAATAATAGTAATTTTGTAGGCAGAGAGAAGTACGTAAGTAGCTCACTAAAAAGAAATAGAAAGAGATCTTGAAGTTTGAGGGGGATAAGGTTATGTTTTGGGCAGAAGACCCTTTTTTGGAGTTTTTTGTTGTTGTTTGTTTGCTTGTTAGCTCATGGAACCCGGAAGTGCCCCCCCCCCCCCCCCCCCCCCCACACACACACACACACACTTTTGAAGATGCTCCGCCGGCCCCGACAACGGCAGAATTTTATAGGTTAAAAAGTCCTTATAATTTCACGATACTATTAAAGCTGTAGTAATATTCAGTGAAATCCACATTTTCATGCAAAGCACAAATTGATAGACAAAAATCAAGGGATCATGAAGCGTCGAATCGCACCAGTGCACATCAACACCTAGTCATCCATACCAGGCCATTTTTATTCTGCCATACAATTGTAGTAGCGCATGAATTGTAAGTACTGTAATGTAGTTTCTTGCATAAAACCCAGTGTACTCTGCATACATTCACCACATTGAGTGCTTTGCTGCTTGATGTTGGTGATCTATTGCTCACTCATCACTCGCTCTTGTCCCTTTCATACCCCACCTCATCAAATTCATGCTCTGCATCCGCATTGAACTCCCATATGATTCAGTTTAAAAACAAACAAACAAACAAGCAAATAAACAAACAAACAACTACACCAGGGATTATTTTTCTCCTTTCAGTCCCGAAAGAGTGATGAAGTGCAATGTAAATCACTCGCGTGAAGATGCAAACGAGTCCGCTACGTGTGCACAGCTACATGTACTGCTGACAGCTGCAGTAATTTTCACAATATCCTGTGCTACCATTTCATACGGACATGAAAGTTTCTTGGTTCAATATCATAGAAGAGCTTTGACATCTCAGACCCCATTATAGCGAATCACCTTTGAACTATAGAGGTACCCATTGGGTACCTGTACTTCTTCAATCTTTGAATCTCCGATATCTACGCAAGTGTTCATTGTTTTGACTGTCAGAATTTGCCGAATTAGGTCCATTTCAAGTGTTTGTTTTAAAGACTGATTCCTTGTTTGATAAATTTCTATACCATCTACTAGTATACCAGGAATTATGATGCGTGATGGCATCATAAATTGCTTTTTCATTACTAAAAACACAGTGACTTGCGTACCAAACAGAATAAATGATCGAAAGATGTTGGATGTTAAAAGTTGGAACAATAGACTGAAGTTCTCGTAGGTACAGTCTGAGTACATGTACACTGTATTGTATAATTTTGCTGTTCTTTGGCTTTCGTACACTTTTGTACAATGTAAAGTTCTATGTATACAGGGTAAATGAGTAGAACCACATTCTAGCAGTAGCAGTGCCAATTCTTTTACTTTCTTGATTTCTTGCTGTTGTCTTTGTTTACACTTGTGCAGTGTAATTCGTCATGCATAATTCAGTATTGCCCCGGGATTGTTTAGGGTTTGATTGATGAGAGTGCGCACCAGAAAATTGCCTTATAATAGAAGCGTATAAAATTCTTTTGTCATATGATAATTCCCTAGAATGCCATAACCTCTGGCCATACTTACAGTATACTCTGCTCTGACAGCTTGGAAGTGTGGATTTATTTGATGAATACTGTAGTTGAACAAGGCATGCAGAAACATGCAGTGCCAAAGCAATTAAAAGGTTAGTTTAAAAGAAAGGTGAAAAAGAAACAACAACCCAAAATATTGTCAGCAAAGCATTGTATATCTGAGGAAGAATTGTCAAAAAATGCTGTCATCTTTTTGCAATCATTTTATTGTATGCCGCCGTGACATTTTGCCTCATTTATTTTCATTTTTGCCTAATCATTGACAAACCACAGCATGCAATATGAACAAAAGAACATGATGAAAGGATGGAGACAAAGGTTAAAATTCCTTGCAGATATTTATGTCAGCCATTATCATAAAAGCCTAATAAAGTTGCTAAGCATTAATATCCAGATTGTGGTATCTTCTTAAATCATCCATTTTCAAATCAATTTGATAAAAAAAAAGTCACAGAAATGACGAGAAAGTCAGGAGTAAGATAAACACAGTTTTGATTAAAAATCAGCTGTCAAGTTTAATTAAACAGTCAAGTGTACATTTTCAGATACTTAGTAGTGAGCAATATTGCTTTAAAATGCCACTGTGTCATTCTTCATAAAGACAAAGACTTGAAATTTGAACAGAATGTATTCAATTTCAAAATATCAAACGTTATCTTTCATTTTTCAAAGCCAAATCACCATATTTTCTTTATTTTTCAGAAGTTCTGTATCCTATTGAACACATCAGGGTAAGACTGTGATGAGTTTCATGTGTACATCCACCACTAATGTGACATTCATCCACAAGTTCAGAGGCAATTTTAGAATAATGAAAAGTATAATTGCTTTATGGTACTCACAACTTTCACCTACAAATGAAATTGATTGTTGTTGCACAAGAAGTCATGATGTGTTACATAAGATTTCTTTGATATGACCTTCTCATACAGTAAAGTGACTAGCATGGAAAAATGTTATGAAGGGATACAGTGTACATGTACTATAGATACAGTGTAGATAGATAGATAAATAGATAGATAGATAGATAGATAGATGATAGATAGATAGATAGATGATAGATAGATAGATAGTTTAGATGATAGATAGATAGATAGAGAGAGAGAGAGATGATAGATAGATAGATAGATAGATAGATAGATAGATGATAGATAGATAGATAGATAGATAGATAGATAGATAGATAGATGATAGATAGATAGATAGATGATAGATAGATAGATTGATAGATAGATAGATAGATACAGGTGTAGATAGATAGATAAATAGATAGATAGATAGATAGATGATAGATAGATAGATGATAGATAGATAGATAAATAGATAGATAGATAGATAGATGATAGATAGATAGATAGATTGATAGATACACTTGTAGATAGATAGATACAGGTGTAGATAGATAGATAGATAAATAGATAGATAGATAGATGATAGATAGATAGATAGATAGATAGATAGATGATAGATAGATAGATAAATAGATAGATAGATAGATAGATGATAGATAGATAGATAGATAGATAGATGATAGATAGATAGATAGATAGATAGATAGATAGATATGTAGATGATAGATCTAGTAGATGAGAGATAGTTAGAGAGTATGTTCTAATTACCCCATTAAGTTCTAAGTGCAATTCGCTGCAGAAAATATCATTCATCTTGTCATTATCAAAGTGGCGGCTCTGAAGTTTACTGCATGATAAATACATGTATTATATATTGGGGAAAGATTAGATTAAATTGGATGAATTAATCAAATGAACTATACAACATCAGAAAGATTCTTAAAAATTTCCAAATCTGAAAGAGAAAGAGAAATCAGTCTTTGATTTAGTAGATTGTACTCGGTCTGCCAGATTGGAATCAGCCATAAATTTAGTAGTTAAAATACAATGTTAACCAAAGTCCTAGTGGATTGAGTGAAAACAGCAATATTACAGTGTATTAGGACACATTGATCAGTGGAAATTTGACGAAAATCAGACAATCCATTCAAAAGTTATGATTTTTTAAAGTTTCGGTGCCATCATTACCGGCTCAGGAGACTAACTGCACTTCATGATATCATTTTGGACAACAATATGAAGAAAATATAAGAGGAATTCCACAAAATTTCATTTTTCATGAAAAGTACACTTTCCATAAACTTGTGGTAATATTAATTACCCCTGCTTTCTGAAAGAGGTTAATTAAGTGCTCATTTATTATGCTAGAAATGTGAAAATATATGGAATTTTCTTTGTATCTTCTTTACATTGCTGTCCATAATGACATCATGGAGTGTAGAAATCTCCTTATCCAGCGATGATGGCACCGAAACTTCAAATATTTATAACTTTTTAATTGATTGCCCGATTTTTCTTAAACTTTCACTGATGTGTACTACTCTATATTGCTGTTTTCACTCAATCCTCATATTTGGGCTTTGGTTTCCTAAAGAGTCCTTGTAAAATTCTGCAATGAAAACAAACATTCTTCTACATTGTATGAGTAAAAAAGTGCTTTAAAGTGAAAGAGATTTTCCACTCTACTTTATGAAATGCTAAAAAAAGAGTGATATAAATGATCACAAAAAGGGACAACACCAAACCAGAGAAATGTGGTGCCTGGTATTTTATGGGTCAGGAAAGATTTAATAGTTAAGATGCTGAATCCCATCCAGTGAGTAAACATATTTCCTTTATAATAAAAAATGTCAATAAAATGGGGAGGGATGCATCGTGATATTCAACATTGATGAGCATGACTCTGATCTGCATGGCACAAAGTCCTTTTCCACATTTTTGGTCAGCCGACATGGCTGTGAAAACAAATCATCTGTGATCATGACGCTTCTTGCCTCGTCAAGGATACTGGCTGGAGTGTGTATGTATGAGATTGGAGCCATGATGTCATATCCACTGCGTGTGATTTGTTATGTATGGATGGCTGCATGCGTTCATCTATGATATTAACATGTCTTCTTTCAAGAGACATTTAAACTGCCATTTTAGAGCTGCACCTCTCAAGAATCACTGCGATAAGAGTGAACTGTACAGCAGTCATTAAATCTGATGTGCGTGGAATTAATAAAGGAGCAGCTAATAATTGCTGATCGCATGGAAATCTCAGTGTAGTAAGGGTAAGCTGCAAAAAAAAATCATCAGATCATGTTTGCAAAACTAATTTTTCTTGTAATGCAGTGAAAAAGAGATGTTATTACAAATTTTTGTTTCCATTGGTCCATGTCAAAAAATAATTGTTTTTTTTTTACTCTAAAATCTTGATGGAAGGCAACATTCTTTCTTTTTTTTTTCTTTTTTTTTGACAACGTCCTAGTGAAACCTGCATTTGTGATTCCAGTATGGTAAACATGAGCATCCTGTAATCTCTGATTATACATTTGTAATCGTGTGTTTTTCTTGGCTGTTTACTCAATTGTAAGGAATAATTTAAGAGTTGTCATGATGTAGACCATTCCAGACAAAAATTACATTCAGTTTTTCCTGGGCTGGACAACGAGACAATGCATGAATGATGGCATGGATAGCATGAGGTAGTTGTCCAGAAAATTCAATTTGGTGTTGTTCAAGATGATCTTGATGTCATCAGTAGCTGTAGCTGTCAAACAATTTTAAAAGTAACAAAAAAAAATTCTTGTGTGGAAATACATGTACAGGCTGTAGAAGCATTCACATCATTTTTGTACTGTAGTGTCCAGTACAATAGCCTACTCTTGAGCCAATCACTTATGAATATTGCAATCGAATGAACATAATGTACAGGTTAGCATACCTGTAGGTGATGTGAAATTTCATCGAGGTCAGTAGATACTTATAATGAGAAATTTAGCTTGTTTAAACCTGAATATGGCATGTTCCAAAAAAACATGGCTAATGTGACAGGGCTTTACAGTACAGTGTGTCATGGTGACCATCCATTCCCCCCTCCCCCCCCCCCCCCCACTTTTTTTTTCTTTTTCTTTTTGCATCAGCTCAGTAGTGTAGGTACAACTGTACATGGTATAAATTCTCTAGGCTCAGAGACATTCCTTCATGTCATTTTCACATTGTAGGGATTTCCCACTACATACCAGTCTATTGTCAGGTTAATACAATTGTACCTGTGAACCATAATGTGGGAATTTTGAGAATGTCAACCTTCCAAACGTATGTAGAATTTGTATTCAGTCAGTATTACAAAGGCAATATTGGGATCATGCATTCCAGCAGTTCTGAAAGCAAGACAATGTTATAAACATTAAGAATAGGAGATTTTATTTTACAGATCATAACATGAGCCGCATTCACACATACAAAATGACGTTATATATATACATGTATCTTGAGATTTTTTGTAAACATTCAGACGGACAGAAATATCCCGCTGATTGGCACTTCTCTTTGCCCTTTCTTCTTGCGTGTCACAGTGGTGTGGTTTGCAGGCTAAGATGGGATATAAAATCTCGAGATTTCAGTGTATTTGGTCTTGCATGTTCACAGGGTCACCACGGGACAAATTATTCTGATAATTCAGATATAAGCGCAATATTTCTTGCAATTTGTGTCGAGATGCTGATCGCGATAATTGGTGGGATTTTTTGTGTCCACATGAGCAGAAATCTTCAGATTCAGATCGTGATGCAAACCTCAAGATTTGTATCCACTAGTAGTGTATGAATCCCACCTTTAATAGTCTGTACAGTAGTGTAGCTAAATTTCAAGGCGTGGTGGAATTATATTTCATGGTAGACATTTTATCTGAAGTAACAAAAGGAAGAGCCATCGACTCTTGATTTTCAAGTCTCAAATGTTCTCATACTTATCTTTAAGACCTGGCATTGATCTTCCTGAATACAGTATCTAATGTCAACTGATTAAACAGAATCAAATTCAAAGGAAATTTTACTGGAGTTCTGAAATGTTGCTTTAAACATAGTCTATTATCTACTCCTTCACCAGTATGACAATAGATATAAACAAGAATGGACATGTGATGAGTGAAACTTTGTGAAGGCCATTTGATATGTCAATGTAGAATACAGAAACATCCTGATTAAATGATATCAAATGTTTCCCTTTAGTGTGACATTGTGCCGGCTGATGGAGTAGAGGTACTGTCCATGGACTCTCTCTATCTCTGCTTATTGCACAATCAAGGGAATGTGGCCATTTAGCAGCACTTTCCATATTTATACCCCCGCCAAACGAAGTTTGAAGGGGGTATATAGGAATCAGCGGACGGTCGGGCGGTCGGGCGGTCGGGCGGTCGGGCGGTCGGTCGGGCGGTCGGGCGGTCGGGCGGTCGGGCGGTCGGTCCGTTGCAAATCTTGCGTCGCGAACTACTTCCTCAGTTTTCAACCGATTCCCATAAAACTTGGCACAGATGTGTGCCTTGGGTTGTAGATGTGCAAGACGTATTTTTTGACAGTACCCAAAAGTACGTTGCCATGGTAACGGCATATTATGGGCAAAAATGGGTACAAATCTTGCGTCGCGAACTCCTCCCACAGTTTTTGATCAATTTTTATGAAATTAGGTACAGATGTTCATCTGAATATGTTAATGTGCAAGACACATATTTCCGCAGTGGCAAAAAGTGCGTTGCCATGGTAACGGCATGTTATTGGTAAAATATAGGGCAAAATGCTTCATGGCAAAACTGCTTCATCAGTGTTCTTCCAATTCTCATGGAATCCATATTGAATGTTTGTCTTAGGATATAGGTCAGCATGACACATTTCTTGACAGTGACAAAAAGTATGTTGCCATGGTAACAGCTCACATATTATGAGCCAAAATGATGGAAAATTTTGTGTTGCAAACTACTTCCTCAGTTTTTGCCCAATTTCCATGAAACTTGGTACAGATGTGTGCCTTTGGTTGTAGATGTGCAAGACGCATTTTTCGACAGTACCCGAAAGTACGTTGCCATGGTAACGGCATATTAATGGCAGAAGATCAAGGAAAGATCTTGCGGATTTAACTACTTCCTCAGTTTTTTGACCAAAGCTTATGAAATGTGGCACACACCTTGATCTTGGTGGGAAGATTTGGAAGACATATTTTTCGGACGTGTCGGAAGCTGCGTTGCCATGGTAACGGCATATAAATGGCAGAAGATCAAGGAAAGATCTTGCGGATTGAACTACTTCCTCTGTATTAGACTGAAGCTCATGAAATGTGGCACACACATTGGTCTTGGTGGGAAGATGTGCAAGACATATTTTTTGGACATGTCGGAAGCTGCGTTGCCATGGTAACGGCATATTAATGGTGGAAGATCAAGGAAAGATCTTGTGGATTGAACTACTTCCTCAGTTTTTGACAAAAGCTTATGAAATGTGGCACACACAATAGTCTTGGTGGGAAGATGTGCAAGACATATTTTTCGGACGTGTCGGAAGCTGCGTTGCCATGGTAACGGCATATTAATGGTGGAAGATCAAGGAAAGATCTTGTGGATCTTGTGGGTAAGACTGTCGTCACGGGGCGGGGGTATTAATCACCTTAAGTGATATTTCTAGTCATCACTGGTATTGCAGTGGAACAGAACTTTATGCGGGACGATTGCACCCCTTAATTTGCTCCCCAATTTAGGAGTCTGCCCTCGCTTGGGCATCAGCCTAAAGCAGGTTTCAATTTGTCACAATTATACCCCGCGAGATGATCTAGAGAGAGAGAGAGTCTCCGCAGGCTGGGATGACGTCTTGGATGAGTTTCCGAAGATGACGGCACCAGCGTCTTTGTGGAAGCTCACCGTGCTGGGAGGCAAGAACAGTTTTTATCCTGTTTTTGTCCTGTTTTGTCACCGAGGTTTTGTTTAATAGCACGATGCTGTGATGGGGACTCTTTGTGGTTAAGAATGATTTTGCAAGACGAATCAGGGGTTCTTACAATACCCCACCCAGCACCACTCTACCCCCTCCCCTTCTCATTTTCTTCCCTGCCGCCATCTAAAAAACGTAGCTACCCCTCCTCCCTGTAGTCCCACTCTAAGCCTTTTGAGCTCCTACATTGTATGTGTTATGCTCACTGTGAGAGCAAGACATGCATACCGGTTAAATGGATTAGATGTTTTTTGACATCTTTCATTAATTGATTTACTGGAATTAGGTGGATGACTGATGTCTGGCTTGTCCAAGAGTAGTTAATGCTTGACCTAATCTTGATAAATGGGTCTGGATTGGATAGAACAGCGGGGCGAATAAAACAAAAACCCAAACACCCCAGGCAAAGATCAATCTACTGAATCTGTATGGTTTTGTTCAAATTAGTCTGTCAGATATTAGATATCTTCAAACTTAAGCTGTCTTCTGGCTTCTTTGTGTTTCACAGTACAAACTATAATGTGTTTGTGTGTGTGCTCTTTTGTATTTTATTTGTATCTTGTTGAAAATGCCAGGCCATTTCATTAAATTACTGAGTCCTTTCTTGTGATCTCTTGTTTCATTTTTAAGACCATTGTATTAAAGTGAGTCATTGATGGCATTTGATGTTCTTTGGACATGAGGATTTTGTGATATTAGCATAAAGCCATTTTATCTCTTTTGAATTCAATTCATTAAGGAGATTTTTGTGTGTAATTGCGTAGGAAATATAAATTTGTAGCTATGTGTTTAAAAATCCTCATACACTGTAGTTTCTGTAAATGTGATTTTTGTTGTCTAATGTATAATGCATGATATGTGTGTCTCCAGTAAATCCTGTATAATCCTAGTATGAGCTTTGCTTTCAAGGACTGTATGACATTTGCATGCATTGAGAACCTGGTCTTGTATCATGCAGATTTCATATCACTTCAGTGTGCCATTATTATACTTGAGTGACCCGCACCTCGTCATAGTAAATGTTTGTGTTTATTAAAATTACATTACATCACTGAAATTTTATGAAATCCTGCTCACATGAAGAAAAAATGCTGAAGATTCCAATGGAATGACATGCCCAGTGATCGACAACAGAAATTTGCAGCTATCGTCGTCAAACACAAACGATTTCGAATAATTGTGCGCTAAGGAAAGGGGCCCGCACCTCGTCAACCCGCGCTCCCATAGACAAAGCACGTAAAAGATGTGTGTGGATGACCATGATGATATTTTATTAATATAACATGTATACCTTATGTAAATTTAAGATTTTCAAGAAAAACTGTTCGGTTTTTCACCTCAGTTTGCTTGGTTGTGGTAACCTCGCAAAGTTTCAAGCGTACTGAACACAGTCCCGGGCGTACATTTTAGTTCAGTGTGCTGTTTAGCAATTTTATGCAGGGCGACAGTACTAAGGGCCCCTGACAGGGTGCGGGCACATCACCACACATGTACATCCACTATTTATACCTCTGAAAATGTACAAATCCATTCTGTCTGCATTTAAATAGAGTAGTATCTATACATGTATTATATTAAGAACACAATTACAGGGTGGTCCACATCTTGAAATTTGAGTTGTATTTGTATGAAATTTGCACACATTTGACTCATTGATGTAGAAAGGGTAAAACTGCATTGTACTATAAGAGAACTGAAAGTAGAGTTTTGTGGCCTGGATTTGAGGTGGGATCATGTGTGATTCATCACTCCACCTCGACAATTCTCCACGCTGTTGCCTACTGAGCTATTACAACCATGGGAAGGTCTTGGGTACACTGCGGAAAGTTTGCTATTTGTCCAGGGGGATTAGTGCAGAAAAAGTCAAACTTTGGGTCCTTTCCATTCATTCCAACAGTTGGTGATTCAGTGGGAGCCTATATACTATACTGGGTGTGTGATATCGTTCGTGTACACTTTTATGCAAGTGGCAGTCTTTGTCGAGTCTACAGACCTTTTCTGTGTAGGTTCAAACTGGGGACGACTGTTATTCGTGGGACTAAGGTGGCATCAGACTTGGAGGCTGTTCAAAGCATTTACTTTTGTGCCAATTTGAGGTGAGGAAGAGGGAAGCCGATTTGAGACCAGTTGGGATTAGATGCTTGTGGTAATCTGTGGGATCTGATTGTGGATTTACTGGAAAATGCTGGGCCAGGCTTGCTGTCATTAGTTTGGGTGAAGTGAATAATAATAGCTGGTTTTTATACAGCACATGAAGGTGCTGTTTACCATTGGGAGCAGTGATATAGACAATGTTCGAGATATCACATATGATGCATAGCGTAGGTCAGTTGTATCACAAAACATCCTGCCATATAAAAATTTCGTAATGCAATAAAGCTTAAAATATCAGGAGATATCTATCACAATTTTTCTCAATAAAACATAACTGTAGTAGAAAGTTTAGTCTAGAAACATTCTTATTATAACAATAGTTCATAGAAATCTAGCAATTTACTTAACATTGATTATACTGGTTCAAATTTTACATTGGTTGTTTCTATCTCACCTAACTCACATTTTAGAACCATTGTTTGAAGTGCTAGAGCTGGGTTTTTGTTTCATCTGCAAATGGTAAATGATGCCTTTACAGACCATTATTACCCCTGTCACTGGATACATATTTCCAACCAGCACTAACAGTACATGAACCATGATAGAATGTAATACATGATACATGATGGAACTTTGATACAGCCAGTTGTGGGGACTGCATTAATTGGAAAATTTGGTTGGCAAAATAGTTCAAAAGTTTCTGTGTGGACTTACCCACCATGAAAGCACTCATTTGTGCAAGTACATTTTAAAGCCAAAGATTTTGACCACAACTCTTGTGAGAAGTTTGTGAAAATCGGTCAGTAGTGCTTGGAGTTTTGTGGACATAGTATAATTGTAAGACCTGTTTTCCATGCCATTTTTATGACATAAAACAACTACAACATGTACTATATCATACTAGTAATTTGTACTCTGCGGTAGAGAAACTGGCACAAGATGTTAGACGGGAATATCGTGGGGAAGTTACTGTATACGCCGAATATTTCGCGAGGTTTTTATTTTCGCGAATTTCGCGAGTTAGGTGCTATTCGAGAAATTAAAGACACGCGAAAATAATGACTCTGATCCCCATGTGAATATAAAGCCCGCTGCACACTATACGACTCACAACCTTACGACTATACAGACTTTGGATACGAAATAAATAACAGTATCCTCAGACTAAACACTGCTTGTTTATTTCAGATCCAAAGTCTGCCAGTCATAAGGTCGTGAGTCGTAAGTGTGCGGCGGGCTTAAGGTACACATGTACACTTCTCCGTTCCAGTACAGGACTCCACGATCGCGAATTTAACCACTCACGAAATTGTCGGGAATTCCCGATTCGCAAAGTTTTAGACTCGCGAATTACAAATGTATATGCCGTATACAGTAAATTAAGGTACTGCTTACATTTCAGAAGATGAAGGTAGTTACAAGATTTCATTTATTAAATCTGAAGTATCTTACACCTTCTCACTGGATCCTATTCATACAGTGCCTTTTTTTTCAGTGCATTGAATGAATATTGACATTAAGGGCTTTGAAAGGAGGCTGCCTATAGCTTGATGATTACTTTCTGAGGTACTGGCGTGACAATATTGTTTCTTTCTAAACAATCGGTTCTTGCGCAGGTATGAAGGGCAGAGGTGTTTGACATAGACATGTCTTTATAGCCATGATGCCTGTAAAGCGAGTGTGAAAACCAGGCCACAGAGAATTGCGTATCATACTTCCTTTGAATTGAGTGTATAGCAATAACCTGGTCAATATTGATTTCAACACACTGAGCTGATTGAATCTGCCGTAACAGTACCAATCATATGAGGAAAGATGGTCTCACTGTTTATAATTAATTGTGATCCAGTATCATCTATGCTCCTCCGAGCTGTGTCTGATGCGGGTTTTCTTTTTCTTTTTCTTTTCTGTGTACCAATCCGACATCAGTTTTAAAAACCAGATTCTCCTTTAGTAAAATAATCACTTCCCTACTTGGTCATATACTTGTACATTAAAAATGAACAGAAAAACATATATTATGTTTATTTCAACTTTTTTTCTTTTTCAACACAATCTTATTTCCACAAATATGATTGAAAAAAAAAGACAACTCTATTGTACATCACAGCATACATAATAAAGGCAAATAAAAAAATATACAAAACATAGGCTTCATATCAAGAGAAGTGGAGTAGTCAACATAAGCTTTAATAGACCAGCCTAAAAATGACAAAATGTTGAAACAGCATTTGCCCAGAAATGAGGAATGCAGTTGGGAGGCATGGCAGTTTTTCCCATGGTAGGTTTATAATGGCATGGTTTGAACGCATGAACATACTGTAAATTTATGTTATTGTAAATACTGTATACTGTACCTGTTGGAGCAGCACACAAGAGAGTGTATGTATACACCTATACATAGCATCAACTCAAAATGTCTGTCACTACTCACATAGCCAGCTTCAATACTCCAGGGATGTTTATAATAAGGGCAGAGGTTGTGCATTTTATGTAAACAAGAATAAATCACGTATGTGAATATAGATGGATGTGCAGTGCCACGTTATGTTGCTCAATATGTCATATTGATTGTGTTTTTTTTTTTCTTCTGGCTTTGTTGTTTTTGTTTTTGTTTTTGTTCAAATTTGAAATCTGGGGATCACCAGTGGTGTAGTTTTAGCAACAGATAGGATTAACCTGTGTCAGGATTGATGGTTTGTAGTACATGAATTCTGAAGTGAAGCTTATCAGTTTGTTTTTGACTGCTTGTTGCAAAGTTTCTGGTTTTGTTATGAAAAACTTGATTACATAGCTAAACAGGTGCACAGTTCATAATGCAAAGTTTGTACATACCTACAGGGACTCTTCATACAAGTTCCCCTTTTGCTCTGATTTCATTTGACGTGTTGTACCATACCAAAGAAAGGGGAATTTCCGAACATATGTGAAAATATGCCAAGGTTGAAATCAGCTATTGAGGAATGTCTCATAAAGTGGGACTCTTTCATGGCTAGCTGCGTATGCCTTGTATGTTGCTACAGATGGGCAAGTGGTATAAAAGGGACACTTGGCTGTTGTAATAATAATAATAAAAAAAGAAAAATGCTCTAATGCCTACAATGCGATGGGCAAGCTGGACACATTATATAGGCCTATTATGTAATCCCCAATCTTGGTGCATACTATTTAAAATTTGTTTATGCTACACACTGAGTAGGCCTACAGGATGTCGATCTGTGTATTAGTGTAAAGCATTTATTTGCTGCATGAAGTTTTCGCAAATTGGAGCCGATGGCTTTTTTGGCGAATTGCCACTAGCATGCAATCCATGTAGTGTAGACGAGAACTGTTATGTGCATTTTAAGTTTGCGAATCTTGGCTCTCGCAAAATTCACGAAATTAAACATGCACACAGAAATGTATGGTTTTATACTACAGATCCACTGTGCATGGCACTCACAGTTAGAAGCTTTGCAAGTATAACTGGCAGTGGGTTTGGTTGGAAAAGTCATGCCACGATTTTGCAGTGTTTAATTTGGCACTGACAAAAATCAAATTCAGCGAGCCTGTGTGTAAAGCAACTTCTAAGCTTCCGAGAACTGAGCAAATTAAGTCTTGTATATTGTTGTGTAGAGCTTCAATTGGTTCTAAACCCCCCCCCCCTCCCCTAACTAGGCTTTACGGAGCCTCTACCCTCCCACCATAATCTTGCCCCTTATATACTCCCTATCATCAGCCTCCTGTGTGAAAGAGGTATGAGTTTCTCCACCCTGGCAATGGTCGCCGTTTTAAGCGGGGTTACAGACGGCACGTTGGATGGCACCCTTGAGAAGAAGGGCCATTCTTACTTCTTCAGCGAAGAAGGAGAGTATCGCGGAAAAGGTCAACAAGTATAATCGCGTAAGCAGAGAATCTACTGAGATTTCAAGAGCTGGATCGGCAGAGAGAGAGTGGAAAGCTAAAGTGGCATTCTGTTGCAATGAAGTCTGTGAGGTACAAGAGAGCTCTTTTCTTGGAGAAAAAAAAAATAGTTTCAAATATGGCATTTATCATAGATCATAAGATGGCCATGTCAGATCCTGCAATTCTCTAGTATTGTTTTTTGTTTTTTGATGAATAGAAACTGAAATATGAATTCAGTGTATGGTACAGATCTTGCCTGCAGGGATGTAAAGCTTTGTATTGTAGCTGTAGATGTTTAGAGTACAGTAAAATAAAATGAACAATTTTACAGGAGCATAGTAACACTGAAACTCAGATGGTTGTGGGTCCACTCGGTACAGGTCAGAGCCTTCATCAAGGGATGAGGACATTTGTCCCTTTGTGTAGCCAGGCTCTTTTGATAGCTTTGCCAAGTTTTTTCACTTTAATGATTTGATTTTGATTTGATTTTGATTTGATCTGATTTCTGAATTTCTTTTTCATACATAAATAAGATTCAAAGTCAATTGAACAAACTAATTGAGCACAGTATAATTTGAATCTGACAGGTAAAACAGATAAGTAATTAATTCAAATATCCATCAATTTTCTGAACACAATGCAAAATGAAAACAAGCAGGCATTATTTTATGCATATTTTAAGCACACATAGGATCCCTTGTATCTGTCGTTCAAAGACAAATTAAGCAACTCTGGATGTAACAGAAATACAGGAGACCGTTATCATAAGCAAACAATGGCCTCAGAATGATTCCTAACAATACGACATAGTAAGAATATAATATTCAACTCACCACTCACTGAGTGGCGATAAAGAGGGGGGGGGGGGAGAATGAGGAGGGGAAAAAAAAGAAAAAGAGGAAAGAAAAATAGTGCACTTCATTTAGTTACATCAGTCTTGGAATTGTCTTGCAGTTTGTATGTGTGATGGTACCATTACCAAGTCCTTTCAGGTTTTTTGGTGTGATACCACAATCCAACAGGATAAGACCATAGTAGCCCAAAAGGGATTAGGGGGATTAGATAATCTCCATAAATTGCCCATTATTTTCTGGACGCTTGTGTCAATTGGCGAAGAAGGCACTCCATCTTGCACACCAGTCAGTGAACAAAACGTAGTAAAGTGTACTTGGTAAGTATAAAAATATTTCCTTTCAATTAAAATTGAAATTATTGACTGCAGTAATTTATGACTTGTGATTCATTCTATGCATCATATTTGAAACAAGTGATAACTCATGTCCACCCTGCTGGATTTATTGAGTTTTCACAACCATTTTGTTTGTGATCCTCCTCCTCTTCCTTCTCCTCCTCCTCCTCCTCCTGCACTCTGCAAACTTACATGAAGTACAATCTTACAGATTAATTATCATTTGATAAATAAATAGCTAGAGTCACAGTTTTCATGAAAAGATGTACATATATGGCAGATTTCAAAAAAGACTATAATTTGCAATGGTTTTTCACCATAAGATGTTATAGAAAGAAATATTTCAAATCACATATTCATCTGTTCATGGCATTTTTGTTGTTTGACCCATATTGACATAGTGAATCAGGCGGGTCATATTCGTTCCATTTTCTAGTATGCCTATTTGATTTGATTGTTGTTGTTGTTTTTTTAACTCACATGTGGGAAATGTTGTGAGTGATAACCAACCAAAATAATGTAATTGCATATACAGGGGGAAACTCTAAAAATTCTCACTGACTTCTTTTTTTTTCAAAATCACAGCTTTATGCATTATTATACCTGCATTAATGTGCACAACAACAACAAAACAAAGACCACTAATACAGCATTGAAAACCCCACTGTATGCCAGGGAATCAGTACTATGGAGATTGAACAATATTGCTCATTTGATAGGGGCCTACATTTTTATTGGTAGGCAGGAATGAGAGTTTCTTTTTTTTTTTTTCTTCTTCTTCTTCTTCTTCTTCTTTCAACTTTCCCTCAGGCATTCAATCTACTCCAAAGTCATAAAATTTAGGATACCAGGTACCATGGTACAGTGTGTGTTCACAAAGAGCGCAATTAACATTTATTTGACCTATTGGCATTACAGAGGGAATGTATTCACATTCTTGAGCTAACCCCAGTGAGAGTATTGTATCCATGGTTTTACTAGTCTTCTATTCCAGGCTCTGTATTCAATTTTCTACTCTCTGTGTGTATTGAATAAATAAATTTAAAAAGAAAAGAAAAACCACACAACATCTTGAATATCAATCTAGGGATTTAAAAGTCCTTTGTGCAATGTCAGGGCCTTTGAGTGTGGATGTCTGTGTTGAGCACTCAAATGATTTTTAGACTAGATTAGAGAGGGATATTGGATTACATTTTTCAGAAAATAGTCAAGACTAGAAGGCAAGTTACACTTTCTCAGCTGTGTCATGGTATACCTATTACAGGGGAGAATCATGTTAAGATTTATGATTCCTGGCAAAAGCTTTAGGAGGGAATACTACCTTGTATGTGGTTATGAACTCTTATTGGCATCAGAATGGGCCTGGAGACAAGATATTTCATATATTAAAACCCAGGTTCTCTATGAACACAAGTACAAATTTATATGTACACTAATATGTAGCTGCTCAGGTGTTGTGTCATAAACAGGGAATCCGTACATGTCACTCTGTGTGAAAAACAACAAAAAGAGTGGAGCTACTGTACATGTATGATATAGGCCTACACTGTAAATTTTCGAATTAGATAAAACTGAATAGGAATAAACCCCTCCTACCTCCCCCCCCCCCCCCACCCCCAAGAAAAATAAAAATAAAATGCAGAACTGGATTCATATTTAAAAATGCGAGTACCACACCAACATTGGGAGAATGTTTGTCAAGAATTATCCATATTATTTTATATACGGTACTGCTATCATATGAATAAAATCAGCACATAAATAATTTATACTCGCAGGATTAGGCCTATATGAATACATTTCAAGGATTGTACAGATATCCACATACTGTATTGATATAGTCAGCTCCCGAAGTCACGTAATGGGGACTTTTCGATCGTGTGAACGTGGCTGCCTTTCTCGTACCAGAGCGGTTCCAAATCGCTGCAGTCCACTTGTCACGTCCGCAGTGTTATCACCCACTTAGATTTTCAGTGCACGCCGTTCGCGACATACTGCTATAACATCGTGGCCCCGTCCCCTCCAGTGGGTTTGTGATTGGTGCGCCAAGCGATGACATCACTCTTGTGCTGATTCTAGGTGGCCGTGAAATCCTTGGAAGACGCGTTTATAGCGATTTCTGGGTTGGACGTGCTGGAGAACCCGGAGAATGTGCAGTTCCTTCAAATGATGTCATTACCTCGACGTCCATCATGTCCAGAAGGTGAAATCGAAAAGTCCCTAATGACCTCCCACACTCATGGTGTGCACCATGTGTTTGCGTGAAGGAGTCTCGCTTGAAATATTTACACCATCCAATCATAGAAGACTGTAAAAGAAGTGCAAGCTTCTTAAAGGTTCTGAGAACACAATCTCTGCATTATGTGGATTAGTGAATGATAGGAATATCTCTGCTAAAAGGTAGGCCTATTAGTTGTGTGAAATGTTACCAATCCAAAAGACCTAAGCAGCAAAGTTTTACTGGCAAGTGAGTGCGGGCTGATAATGATTGGATGTGTGAAACTTGGGTGCAGCCTTGGCCTTGCGTCCTTCATTCTCATGTGGACGTCTCGGTATCCTATCAGGAGACAGACGTGTGAAACATGTCACATCAGGGGGAGACATACTAGCAAGTATGTGGGAGGATGTGTAGGAGTCATTCATATAATCATAACATATCTCTTTCGAAGATTTTAATATTGAAGAGACAGAATTGGGGTATAGGCAGAGAGGAAGAAAGAGAAAAAGAAGATAGCTCTTTAAAGAGTTGGTATACATGTAGCATTGGTTGAGATGAGATTTCAGCTTTTAACTTTTTGTGAGATACACTATAAACCACTTTATGAAATGTAAACGGTATACAATTCTGAGAGGAGTTCAAAGTTTATTTGATGAAAATTGACTTTGAAATGGCTGAGATATCCAAAAACAAAATAAAACAAAGCGATCCTAATAAAAGGTTGGTCCCATCTTTTATTAGGATTTCTTTGTTTTGGATATCTCAGCTATTTCAAAACCAATTTTCATCAAATAAACTTTGAACTCCTCTTAGAATTGTATACCTAAACTTTGAATTCCTCTTTGATAGAATTATATGTGCTCTTCATATTTCATATTAAGAGGTTTCTCCTCATCTCACGAAAATCATCATCAAAATATGCTGAAAACCTCAAACCTCAGCCAACCGAAACTGTACCATCCCTTTAAGTCTGCTTTTCTCTTCATTGTAATCATGTATATGAATATATATTGTACCGTTATATTTATAGTGCTATCTTTACATATACATACACTGTTTATAGAGAGAGACAGACAGACAGAGAGGATGGAGAGAGAGAGAGAGGGAAAAAGAGACATCGGTATAATCAGGGCTTGTTACAGGGCATTCAGACGCAAAAAATTTACACTAGAATGGTATATACCAAAACGGTATAGCTATACGATGAATTTATACGTCTGAATGCTGACTAACGCTGACGTAAACGCCGACGTATAGCGAAATGACGGTTAGAGCATCGTTTCGAACTAGAACTCAATAATAAACCAGCATTCCATCGTGTCCATTGTGCGTCTGAACGTACAGTTGTATGTTGACCATAGAACGGTATAACTGGGCGGGGCTTAATGGGAGCGAGCACGAAAGGTGACCTTGTACCTGTCACTCATGGCCATAACAGCATGTGCAGTGAGAAACTGCACAGCTATATGACGTTTTTCCGGAATGGTCGAAATTAGCATCTGAACGGTCTCTCGGCTATACGATGATTCGTTACACGTTGTTTCTTTATCGAGTTTATATAAACTGGCTGGCGTCTGAACAGGGGGTCAGAGAGAGGGCGGAGAGAGGGAGGGAAAAAAGAGACATAATCTACGGCCACATTTTGTGGTCGCAACTAGCCACGAGGGTCTCATTCCAGTGTAAGCTAGCATTTTTGTTTCTTTTGGGTTTTCTTGTTTGCAGCCTGACTCCACACTTCACCTGCAAAACCTTCCCTCTGCCCTTCATAAGTGAAATATTATGAATCTAGTATAAACAAGAACAAACAAAGAAGAAAAACAAACTCCCCCCCCCCCCATTAAAAAAAAAAATAAAATAAAATATGTGGAGGAGAGTCTTACCCTGAATTCACATAGGGGGTTTATGGCTGCGTTTATCTAACTTGAGAAAGAGAATCACGTTTCCAAACGCCTTTGCAACGGTGTTTGTAAACGTGGTTTGAAACGCGATTCTCGAGGAGTGGCGTTTATCTAACCATCATACAATCGCGATTCCAGTGGTGTCACTGCGCAGCTACTTTGCGCTGTCTGACCCGTGAAGTAAATGTCAACTTCATACCACCAAACCTGCATCATCAGTCACACACAAAATAATGGGCAGAGAGCACAACCAGAAACAGCTGGGATTTGACCTTGAGATATAAACGCATTTCAAAAGGGCATTGTGTTTATCTACTCACAGAACAGCGATCGTGGTCTCAAACGCGTTTCAAAACACCCTTTGAGAGGCATTTCAAAACGGCGTTCCTAAACATGTTTGAAACTACGGTTGCGTTTATCTAACCCCTGAAAATGCCTCAAACGCGTTTTGGATCGTGATTCTGCCTCAGAAAATTTTTAGATAAACGCAGCCTTAGACTGAGAGAAGAATTTGTTCCTGAACCTGCTGAAACATGATTTTGCTACTCTAATCTTGAAGTAATTTTGGCAAGGTTCATTTTGATATACGTATGAAACCAATTTGAATCAAAATGTTTCTTACAGAAACAATTGTATTGTTTGAGGTTAATTGTCCACAGGTTTTGTTTTGTTATTTTTTTTTTCAGCAGAGACTTCGAGGGTGGATTATTAGTGTGCAGTATATGATCTGAATGGCTTGATGAGACACCTGGACCCTGTTTCATAAAGCTGTTTGTAAAGTTATGCATGACTTTACGAAAGAGTGGATGTATGATATCTAACTGGGTAATTCCATGAAGTTGGGGCAGTGTCCATGTAGCATCGTGATATTTGAAAAATACATTTCAGCATAACTCAATATTAATGATGCCATACATTTATTGTTTGTAGGCTTTACATTTGCATTGAGGCCACACATTTTCCTGGAAATTTTGTGCCATTCAGACTCAATTTTGATGAAGTTATTAAACAATATGTAACGGTGTCCTGTAGCATCGGGACGTGTCCATGTAGCATCGTGATATTTTAAAATTTGGTCCTAAGAGACAAATTATGGCAATTAGCTTGACCAAAATTTGATGCAATATGCATATTTACTAGATTAGTCAGATAGCTAAATATCTCAAATTTCCTGTACACAGTTTTAATTCTAAAAGAAAATTACAAAATGTATCACTATGCTACGCGGTGTCCTTTTTTGTTACATTTGGTGGACACCGCGTAGCATAGTGACACATTGTGTAATTTTCTTGTAAAAGTAAAACTATGGAAAGGAGAGTTAAGATATTTAGCTATCTGACTAATCTAGTAATTATGCATATTATATCAAATTTTGGTCAAGCTAATTGCATTAATTTGTCTTTTAGGACCAGATTTTAACTATCACGATGCTACATGGACACGTCACGATGCTACAGGACACCGTTACATTTTTTTAAGATAACTTCATCAAAATTGAGTCTGAATGGCACAAAACTTCCAGAAAAATGTATGGTCTCAATACAAATGTAAAGCCTATAAACAATATATGTATAGCATAATTAGTATTGAGTTATGCTAAAATGTAACACTTTGTGCCCCAACTTCACGGAATTACCCAACTGTATGTCAATATTTCATCTACGTTGAGAAAAAAATACACTTTCAACTAAAAATGTGTGTGTTATTTGTAAGAATAATCATTATCATGTGCAAACTTCAAGTTTAGCTACTGAAATAAACAATATTTAATTCGTTCGTAAAGTTGTGCATAACTCTATGAACAGCTATATGAAATGGCTTTTATGATGAGGTAGATCTTTACTTGACTTTCTGCTTGCTTTTGTTATGTCGAAAGCATGTTGGAGGTTGGATATATTGACTCTGTTTGATTGACAGGTGATGTCACAGCTGTTTGGAGGAATGCTGGTTGTAGATCATGGTCAGTGTGGATACTCAAAATGTGTTAGAACACTCCATAACTGCATGTCTGCATGCAAGCATATTTCAGATGCATAATATCAAACAAGTTCTTTATGTGAAATCACTCATCTGATGTTACTACATGTACAGGCAACATTAGCTTTAGGGATATCAATGGGTTTACAGTGAGCTCCCTTGAGGTGCCATGGGGACTCGGGAGATTTGGTATGGGGGGGGGGGGGGATGGGTGTTCTTGGTTGCATGCATCCCTAATTGCTTCAATTTATGATCTGCGATTAAGAACTCCAAATGAGTCCATTGTGGGCGCCGCAAGTTGGTGTCGTGCATTTCATCGCAGACTCTTCTCCCCAAACGACCATCGCTAAGGGAGTAACGTGTCTCGAGTGGAATGAATCCCCGGACGCTCATTTCCCTCAGCCGTCATGAAACGGGACGAGAGCCATTCCGTTTGTGGGACTACATTTGTATGCCACAGGAGTGGGAGCAGTCTCCCTCCCTTCGATACGGTTGACTTGATCTTAATGATTCTTGAGTCCATGCTACTGTCATTACTGGGGTTTTTTCCCCCTCTTTCTCTTTTTTTTTTCATCCCTTCTCCTGCCACTTCCACTGGCTCCTTGTCGTTGGCCGGTTTTGGGCAGAATTGCTTCATTTACTGCCTGATTTCATATGCAAATTGCATAATTTGTCAGCCCTCCCCCGAGGTCGCGCACTGCAAACAACTGGCACACGTGCCTATCATATTGGAACTTACAATATAGATGGTGTACTCCAGGCTTTCTGGCATGCTGGCTTCAGTTCCTTAGGACTCTTCTCCCTTCTCTTCCCCGATTCCCCCTCGTTATCCTTCCTGTTAAAGGCCCCCCCCCCCAAAAAAAAAAAAGGGGGGGGCTGAATATCATCTTTAAGATATGATCTTGTGTGACATGCTCTATCTCTCTCTCAACCTGGAGAGAAGTAAATCAGAGTTCAAATTGCTGCTGTAGGTCTCATCTGCCACCAACAGAAGCTAGAATCAATGGATTTTAGAAGAGAAACTTCATGATTTGTAGAAGTTCATTCAGTGAGGTGTCATATTAAAGCAGATCACTAGATGCTTCGATCAGTGATTAAGTAGCGCAACCCCTCAAACACCCAACACTTCGGTTATATCGTCAAGGATCATGTCTGTAAGGATGCATTATAAAGTGCTGTTTCTTCTAAAATATGCTATCTTGCAATAAATGCTGAAATTAAGTTCTGGATATTTTCATTTCTTGTAGCTAGAGTGACATGCAGAATAATGCCCTGGTATCTTCCAGTATTATTCAATTATTTTCCTTATGTGCAGACAAATTGACCAAAAAAAAAAAATCTTGCATCAGCACTGTAATTATTTGGAAAGTAGAAGGATCTGTGAAGAAAAAATTCTGTAATTTACCCCTTGATTATCTAAATATTATATACAAAGTCATCTCATTTCTTCTTCTGGTGGACTGCAGAAATTGAAACAAATTTGCCTTAAAATTTTGACTGTGCTGCAACCTTCAGATTCATTAGTTTGTGATGACAGGGATTCTGAAATCATATTGTCTATGATTAATGCTGACAATTGATGACTCATCTCCAATTCACTTTGTAATTAGATAATTTCTAATTCAATCTTTGGCTTCAAAGTTGCTTAAATGGTAATTTGAAATGTAATTATGACAGGCAATGTGGTTCTTTTACAAATACTACAGACAGCCTACTCTTGAAGCTGAATTGCTAGAGTGTTTAGCAGAAATAATAAGATTTTGTATATGTAAGTATTGTAGCTACATGTACTATACGTAGCAGCACACATATCAGCTTTCACATGGTGTAGCGTGAATCCTCTGAAATCAATTTAGCTTTTGTGTAATCAGACTTGACACGTGTTCAGGAATCCATTCCGAATTCGTGCTAGATTAG
Source organism: Diadema antillarum (assembly GCF_040938485.1). Lineage (NCBI taxonomy): Eukaryota > Metazoa > Echinodermata > Echinoidea > Diadematoida > Diadematidae > Diadema > Diadema antillarum. The sequence goes on from NW_027271190.1 coordinate 831,653, forward strand.
GGAAATTTCCTGCGTCCGATCCCCCCTTATTTTGGTAATTTCAGTCACGGCAGCGGAATTTTCCCGGTCGCACTTTTGTAATGGAAGTCGGACCTCCCAAGTCATGGCTCTGAATATCCTGCTTCCTTAATATCGATGTAGGCAGCCTTGGAATTTGTGGGTTTTCCTGTTTCTGAGCCTGAATTGTGGTAGGGTAAGCCACGGGTAGCCGCCCAGAACCCTTAGGCTGTGGGCTCCCTCCTCCACCTGTAATGTATCATTCCAAGTGTATAATGTGTGTTTAATGGACATTGATGTATCATTTTGCCTTAACCCTTGTGGCGCCGTGGCAGCTCAAAATGTCATTGGTGTCATGTGCAAAACAGGTTGTCACGAATGTCAGCAGGAGTGATGGGGTTTATTCAGAGCTTTTGGGCTTTCAAGTTTCAGAAAATTGAATCTATTGAAAGATAATGAAAGATTTCCTATTTTCCACGACTACATGACATCAGTTATGGTACAAACTATTTAATTGTCTACAATAATTTGTCATGTTAATAAAGATGAATAAATAGCACATTAAATACAATTGTAACCTCTCTTTTCATTGAATTAGGTTTTACAAGTGTTATCTAAAAAAATACAAATGCTTTGTATAGAAAGGCAGTCTCACATTACAGGCATTGGAGAGAGTACTGAAAAGTGATGAAATTTGATTAAAGGGGCTGTACAGTACTGGTTGAGGTGGGGGTTCATGTTTTTTACATTCCTAAGTGAGATAATGAGAAACCTACTATAAAATATGAAAGAGCATGTGATTTTAAGAAGGATTCAACGTTTATTTGATGAAAATTGGTTTTCAAATGGCTGAGATATCCAAAAAAGTGATAATAATAAAAGGCGACAGGCCACAACTTTATTAGGATCTCTTTGTTTCACCTTGTTTTTGGATATCTCGGCCACTCCAAAACCGGTTTTCATCAAATAAACTTTTGATACCCCTAAGAATTGCATGCTCTTTGACATCTCATAGAGTGATTTCTGAATATCTCGCAAAATGTTAAAAGCTAAATCCTCACCTCGACCAAAACTGTACACACCCTTTAAGTTATTGCTTTATGGAAAGACTTATATTCGGAAAGAGTGAAATAAGAGAGCAAAGATTCATCATCCCAACCTGATGTAGGTGTTAGATTTAACCGGCCGCTTAAACTCACCAAGTTCCGGGGTAAGTTTGCTGTAATCACATTGTCAAATTGGCAATGCTGAACTTCATGGCTTGTCTTACACTGGAGAAAGATGAGATAGAACTGGAAATTCCAATTTAATCTGCACAAAATCAGGGTAAAATGGGAATATATGCTAATTCAAAACAAAATAAATGGACCTACAGTTTTTCCTGCATTTGTTATCAGTCAGCTACAAAGGTACAATGTAGCTGCGACGATGCCTGTGAAAATTCTGCGACAATGAGAAACAGTACCACATCAACAACAGAGAGCTGAAATGAAGGAGATTTTTTTTTTTCATTTTATCCTACCGTATGAAATACTGACAATGAAATATAGTATGATATGTACTTTTTCCTGGTAATGCACTGCAGACAGATGGTTTGAAATTTCTTCATTGATGCACATCCCCCCCCCCCCCCAAGAAGAAAGGAGTAGATATCAAGAGAAGGCTGACTCTCTCTCTCTGTCTCTCTTAAAAAAAAAAAACAACAACACACACACACACACAGACACACACGCACATTATATGGCACATCTTCCTCCGATGCAACAGTATCACTCGCCGCATCTTTCGGTGAATGATTGCATGGATTTCTCTAAATGGGTGAATCCGATGGCCAGATATAGTGCAGATGGTCTTGTGACGCTGCTTAAAGTGGCATTTACCCCCATAATGGAAAAGTTGATTTGAATGAAAAGTGTGATATATAAAAGTACCAGATCAGTGAATATCTGGCCAAAGCTCTGAAGAGCAGGAGGAATGATTTGGCTAGTTTGAGGTCACTGGCCATTGAGCAAACCATCAAGAGATTTCAAAGCTTTCACTTTGATTTCTTGACTGTGTGCTTTGGTTGCAAAAAGAAAATAAACAGATCTCTCGATGCATGTAATATGCACTTTTTCAAGGGCCTGAAGTCATGGATAAGTTCAAGTTTTAGAGTTTATTTCAACAATCAAGCATCATTTTTTTTTCTCTCTTCTGTCACACACTATTCCACTGCGTTGTACCATCCAAGGAAATAAACTTACAGCAATCATATATTGTCCCCTTTTCCCCCACCAGGGCCCCGTTGCATAAAAGTTATGACCAAGCGCAAGTCAAGAAGATCAGACGTAAGTCCCAAATGCTCCATTCTGATTGGTTGAAAATCAAATTGCGTATGATTTTCTTGACTTGCGTTTGATCATAACTTTTATGCAACAGGATCCAGAAGCATGGCTAGACACATGTATTTGTACATCAACACTTGAGTAGGACACAGCAGCCCTCATTCTCAAAGCTGCTGAAATCTTGATGTTGGGATGCATAATAAATAAATTGATATCAGAATGTAAGAAAGACCCAAGTCCGTATGGAAAATATTGAGCCCCTTCCCCTCGTGCTTTTAATTGTAATATCAGTTAAGGGAATGGTTTGTAGGTAATACAATGTACAATTTTTACAAATTGAATGTGTATACAAAACATTTGAATGATTATCTCAAAATAGTACATCATTTCTTCACAACGGTTTTTCAAAGATGATAGCCAAATATGGACTTGGGTCATTCTTGTTTTCAGGTATTCATACAGTGTATGTACAATTTTTTGTATGTATACATTTTTGAAGTCACATTAAAAGTTGGCTATAGATTCAGAGAGCAAGTTTTGATTTCACACAGTTTACATTGTACCATGGGATCTTTGATGATGCGTAGTTATAAATGAATACACACATTGTTCATTTCTTCTTTGCTTTGCTATTATTGCAGGATCTCTCCGTTTCACCACACTGTGAAGTCATCATGAATGAATGTTGGTACATGTAGATCACACCTGGATGACTTTGTCCCATGGGATGTCTCCAATATGCCAGGTAAGATCCATGGAAGATGGGGGCAACAATGAGGAAGAGTGGAATTTACTGTACATGCCATATAGTAGCGAGTCAGATTTTTCGCGAATTGGTACTCCCCTACAATTCTATGAATGGTTACATTAGTGATTGTGGAGTACAGTGCCGAAAGGAGAAATGTATGTGTGCGCATCGATGAGAGAAAATATTTTTTGTGTGTTTTTAAGTTTGCTAAAAGCATCCCACTTGCAAAAATTGCAAAAATAAATACCTCGTGAAAGATTTGGCAAATACAGGAAAAATGAATACAGAACAAAGTGACGATGATCCCAGTGAAATGAGTGACTCAGAGTGTATGTGTGACCTGGCAATACCTACTGTGGCTTGTTTTAGGCATGTTTTGTTTGCTTGCTTTGTGTTGCTTGGTTTTGCTTTTGTCTTTACTTTATTTTTGTTTTGCTTTGTTTTTGTTCTGTTAGAGTTTTTTCTGCCTACCAAATTATATTGGCCATTTAGAGACTGCTCATCAATTTAAATGTGTTTATTGTTGACCTCTTTTTCTTTGCCTCTGAAACAAAAATTGAAGTCATGTTGAATATATACAGAGCATCATTTTTTTTTCTTTTCTGCTTTTGTGTGAATGATTCAATTGTTCTTGTTAAATGCAGTTCTTGTATTGCAGCACAGTAGTTCATCTTGTGTATGTTTCAATGTGCCAAAGCTTGCCTTTTCAGTTGAGTTGCTTGAAAATGATGTTATTTGATTACTGCCTTCCCATCATTTGCTCCACAGCTTGTTATGTGTATGAGAATCTTTTATCTACCACAGCAAAAAGGATATGTATGCCAAGCTAATCACAAAATATAAGGCTTAGATTGACTGTTGTGTTTTGAAATTTTGTACGACGGGAGACCCATCACCACATACAATGTACAAAATTGTACCTGTATAAGTTGTATTCTGGCTATATCTGTTGGTTTTATATTTTTCTCCTATTTGCCCTTTTTGGTTGATTTGCTCCTGAAATGGGGCAAATCATATATCAGTGGTGAGCAGAGATTTGGGCAAATTTGGAAATGCCCAAATCAGGAAATCAATGTCAGAAGACTTTATGAGGGTTTCATGGTGATGGGTGGCGTATAGCCTTGTCTCAAGGCAAAAGTAGCTCTGAGATTATCAAGGCCTGGATAATGCTAAGGAGCCATTGATGTGGCACATTGAAGCATTTCAGGCAGATGTCTTGAAGCATCTTCTTTGCTGTCGGGGATTAAAGGCATCGGGACTGATCACAGAATTTTTCGTCGAATTCTGGATCCGCGGGAGCAGAAAGAATTGAATCTATGGGGGCTAATGAGCGCGTGGCCCCAGGCGGTTGATGGGTTTTTTGGTCGATGGCGCGGGGGGGCAGAGGAGGGCGCGGAAATGGGGCCAGAGGAGACATTGATGGAGAGAAAGATGCAGATCTAGGAGATGGATCGGAAGATGGAGGGCAGTTTGGGGGGGGGGGGGGTGGGGGAATGAGAGCAGGTAGCACTAGGAGGAAATGGAACAAAACAAGACAGATCAGGTGAAAACTATCTAAGGGAGATGTGGAAAGGGTGGCTGGTAGAGTTGTGTCAAGTGAGTCGTCAGTCACTTAAGACAAAATGCAGACAGCTATTATATACATGGGGGAGGGTCGTAATTCCCATGAATATTCATGATGTAAAACAGATATTCTACCGTCAATATGTACTTCTACTGGATTGAGGTCGAATATTGTTTATTTCAACATGGTTAAAACGTGTTCTAGTTGAAAGCTATTTTCAGTGAGGCAGGAGGGTTTGAAAAACACAAAAGCAGGACGCTGCGGCTGTTTGCCGGCAGGTTTAGAAAGGGTAAGTGAATAACCTTGGGGTGGGGAGGGGGGGTAGGAGGAGGAGGGGAGGGGAGGGGAGGGAATTTGACCGCGGCCGAAGAAGCAAACATCTTCTGGGAGAACTAATGAGTAAATTGCACCGGGAGATGGAGTACAGGGATGGCGGGGATGATTCGGAGGAGAGGGAAAGTGATGCATCGCGGAGGCAGATGTTTTATGGTGACTAAGAGATGCTCACTGGTGCATTGTTGTTTGACGAGGATGCTAGCCGCGGTTCCTCTATCCTCTCCGCTCCCAACTCCCACCACCTCGCCTCCTTGCTCAGTTTTTAATATCTGCCTCTCTCATGCTGTGCATTTGTCTGTTTTTCTGTCTGTCTGTCTATCTGTCAGACTTTCCTTGTGTTTTGCTCTGTGAGATCTTTGGAGACATTACGTTTGGCTTGTTTTTCCGTCTGTTTTCTCCCCCTCTTCTTTTGTCCTCCAATTTTCCCGTAAAAGATCGATAGACTTGCTGCTACGAATTCTCTTGTGTATGCTTCGTACATTTTAAATCTTAGCTCAAAATATCTTGGGCAAAGTGGTTAGAAATGGGAGTATTCTTTACTCTTCCTGTGTGCTTTTATCTTTTTGTACTGAATAGTTAATCTCCGTGAAGTTAAATGCGACCCCAGTTTCTTGTTGAATATGATATTAAGAGTAAAATCAAACCGACAAAATGGGGGAAAGTTTATTTGAAATCGGACACAAAATACATATGATAGTCATGGAAAAGTAGGGCTACACAAAGTAGCAATCACAATCACATGTTGCCAAATGGATGACAGATTGGTCTGTAGGGCAATGACATCATCGCTTAATATTCCCATTTTGTTTTTGCTATCTAGTAATAATTTTTTGCTGTTGGTGGTGATTAAACAGCTGCACAGCCTACATGTTCAGAATTTGATTTGCCAACTACCTGATTTATTGCAACTCTGAAGTATTGTAGTCTTGACAGCAGGATATGATTAACGGCATTATTGACCATTTGTAGATGAAACAAAAACCCAGCTTTAGTGTTTCAAAGTTGTTCTTAAGTGTAAGTTTGCAATAGAAACGACCAATGTGCACGTGTAAAAATGTTAATCAGTATAATCAATGTTGAATATTGTCAAATATACAAAATGTTAACAATAATTGTAATAAATAAAAGTGTTTCTAGAATAAACTATCTACAGTTATGGTTTATTAAAAAATAGTGATAGCTTTTAATATTATAGGCCCTATTGCTATTTTTTTAAATCCTTGTGCTGTATTTAAAAATAAAATAATTAAATTAAATAATAAAATTCAAGTTGATCAAGTTTTCTTTTTAGAAAGGAGATATGGCTTGACTGATACTTTGCATGTTTTTCTGTAACAGTTTTATGACCATACTGTGTCTTTAACTTTCCTTCTTTATTAATGATGTAAGTTTTTTCCCCATCATAATATATTCAATTAGTACATAGTCAACCGGAAAATGACCTACAAACTAATTATTTTATTGCATTTGGCATCGCGTCCCTCTTGTTAGAAGGTGCCGTAATGTGTTTATTGATTTATGGGGTGTAAGACTTCAAGACTTGCCTGGAACTGTGGACTCACTTTCTCCATGCAACCCCAAGGCAGCAGGGTATCATGTTTGTGTTGCCATGGCAGCTGGAGGGAAGATGCGGTCCCTGGTCACAAGCTGGCATCACCTTTCGCTGCTGGGGAATAAAAGAGAGTCAAGGTGAGGAAGTGGAGGATGGTTTGGTTGGGGGTGGGGGGGGGGGGGGGGGGGAAGGGAGTTCGTTGGTAGGTTAGGCCCGGGAGATGAGGAGGGGAACTCAGCCCAGTATTAGGATATGATCCACTTCACTCAGTGATTATTTGATTCGACCTGACAGGTAATTGTTATTTGTTGGCAGGTTGCTCTTCTGGGGGGAGTGTGATGTGGCAGGGATGCCTAGCTCTGTTTTCTATGTCATTCCCCTGTCTGCAGATATAATTAGATTGGGCATGATGAACGATGAATCAGGGCTACTTGCATGTGTGATGAAAAGCATAGATATAAAAAGAAAATGGGAAAATCAATGTGAATTGCCGATAATGTAGTTAGTTGAAGGTCTTAATTGTGTAATGAAGTTTGCCTTCATTTCTGTCTTTTTTTTAATCAATATTTTATCCATTCTTTGAAATCCAGTCATGAATGGTGTGCATTAAGGGAGTAAAATGATGTAATAAGACTATTAAAGCAAGAGGACAGTTTTAAACACAGCTATCAATACATCCTGAAAGAATTTTCTTTAAAACAACATAACTATTAAGGAGACAAGAAAAGATGAAAAGAAAGAAGAAAAAAAGAAACAGCTACCAAATTTTGGTCAATGATGAATTGAAGGGGCATCTGCCTAAAAAGAAAAAGAGCAAGTACATCACAAGAGTTGAGATATTGAGCTACTACATAAGAAACCTACTTTGACCCAAATTGTATTAACCCTGCATGGGGAATTTCAGCTAACTGTACATCTGTACTCTACCACAACAGACTAAATCTCCCAAAGAAAATGTAGCCTTTCTATAGTTAGACACTGTACAAATTATTAGAAAAAGTGAAGATTTTGCCAACTATATTTTTGTATAAGTCGAATAAACCTAGGAAAACAATAGTCTGATAAAACTTTGTAACAATTTGGATATCAGTATTGATACATGTAGCTGATATATATGGCATGATATTCTTGTTATCTCTCAGTTTTCACATTGCGTTGCAACAATCTATTCTTTTTTTAGAAAGTTCTGTTAACTGTGGGTACATGGGACAACAGCCAGACAAAGATTGAAAACACACATCTAGCCTGGATTGTCTCTTGGTTCAAAGTCCAATATTCAGCCATGATACATCCTTTCACTGATTGCAACCAATTCAATTTTCACTGCATCTGTATTTTCCATAAAGAGTATTTTTCACATGTCACTATAGTTTTTATCACATACACCTGTACGTGAGCTTAGTCAAACCTGGCTTATGAATGAAAGGCAGTATTTCCAGATTGTCCCCTACCCCTTGTTAGAGAAAGGATGAAAAACAAAGCAAAACAGTTGTATTGGCAAAAATACTCTGCTCATGAAAACAAAAATATATGTCTTTAATTCAAACAAAACAAAACACAAGACCAAAATAGACAATGATGTCAGGGAGACAAGAATGTACAATGTAAATCACAGCAATGTCTCAGGTGCTGTGAACTTCACTGTGACATTTAAAAAAGTGCAACGGAGACTGGTGCTAATCAGATTTTATTTGGGTCAATGGAGCTTCCCCTGTTGTCAGCCGATGCAGAATCCCTCCTCCGAGTTGTAATTACCAGTCTCCCCTCTGACACTGTTGCAAGGTTCGTGGCATTTCGCTCCCGGATCAGGTGGACTCGGGACAGCCAGGTGCGAGTCGGCCAATTCCTTCCGACGCTCAATCAAAATACAACAAATTAATTACAACCCAGGGATAAGGAGGAAAAAAGAAGAGACCTAAGAAGAAGAAGAAGAAGAAGAAGAAGAGAGAGAGGAAAGAGGGGGGACAATTGCAAACACTGGCGGAAACATGCCTGATTACACCGTGGATTGAAACACAACACAGGGGCTTTACTTTGCTGTGCGTTAGTAGGGACCCAAGACGAGGCAGAGGCAGATGCTCTCAAGACCGTTATATTAACTGCCCCCTCTGCTAATATATACACTGGACTCGTGTAATGACTTTTAATCTTGTACGCATTGATCATGCCCCCGGGGAGCTTATTGGGACGTTGTTGGAGCTGGAAACGGGCTCCCGTCTCGATTTCTCGTCAAAATAGGAAAATTCCCATCCACCCGGCATTTCGTCCCGTCACATGCATCGATATTAGCCCCGCGAGGAGGGTACCTGACCCCGCTTGACGATAAACACTTCTTGATAAGTTCTTTGAGTTTTCTTTTGGCTTTAAAACAGGAGATTTTTTACCTCAGAGCTCCTTGAATATGATGGACTGGAATAACTGCATGACTTGAGCCTGTAGAGTGCTGACCTCCCATACCAGCCAGGCTTCCTTTGAAGACGAAGATGATAAATTGCCTTTCAATTATCAGCAATATGAACTTCTTGTCACTGTCCAATATGAGAACAGGAGAGAAAGGTGGATGCACTTTAATAGTTAAAAGCTTTTAAAAACAGACTGGAACGGTGTGGTGATCTTTGGTATAGACACTTCAGGTATGGCTAGTATCTTAACATCCAATTTAAGTATTTCCTATGATTGTATCTGTATCAGTGCAATTACCCCCCCCCCCCCCCCCCCCCCCCCCGGGCTAAATACTGGTTAGTAATATTAGGCTAAAGTAAAGATTAGGGTTATTAGGGTTAGAGCTTGGGTTAGGATTAGGTTCAAGATTAGGATTAGGGTTAGGGTCAGGGAATGGTCTGGGGTAATTGTTCAGGGGGTAATTAACCTAGACCTGATTGCATCATATTGAAACTGTGAAACCGAAAGAGGAAGCATGCATGTACCAAAAACAAAAACATGGAGTTTACAGCAGTACGAAAGAAGAATTTTTGCAAATTTGCAAATGCTGTGAAAATTTCTTAGAAGGAAATCTTATACTAATTTTGACCAGCCAGTGTCCTTTACTTGTGTAGCATGTGTGTGTGTGTGTGTGTATGTGTGTGTATGTGTTACATTAAAGTAGCGTGTATATAGAAAGCCAGGCTAAACAGAAATCTATATGTTTTGATTAAAATGTTCTGCTTGAATTCTGCATTCCTTTTGTAAAACAACCCCAAAAAAAAATAACAGATACAGAAGCCCACATTTTACTGAAAAATTAGTTTTGTGATTATCTGAAATGGAAATTGCATAGTTTCTCTGATCTTTGTGTGTTTCAATATATATAGCAACAGCATTTGAAAAACCCAAAGAGAAGAAGAAAATATCTCTCAAAGTTCTGGCAAGTTATTTGAAAAAAGAAAGCAAGAACTAAAATCGAGCGTGCAAGTGCACATGAATAAACAAGCAAAGACTGAGACAAACACAAAGCAAAGAGAGAAATAAACAAGCAGACATTCAAACCATTTGAAGGGTGCTGGACGAGCGGCCTATCGGCCATCTCAGTTTACTTTCAAGAAACGATTTTACCTGACCTTGCATCTCAACATCTCAAAAACGGAGACATCCAGTCACACTCCTGTGGCCTGGTTCCTGTATCAGGCTTCACTGATAATTGGTTTTCTTTGCCCCATTCACACGTAGGAGATAATCCACCTAGGGGATACGAGTTTAAACTAGTACACAGGTCATCCCATAGAAGCTCCATTGCATTTCATAATTTTTGTTTTGTTTTGGTCTTTTCCTTTTTGCAAGTGGGCATCTCACATGTGCAATATTGTCTATCTACAGACATAAAATACATCTCCAAGTTATTATCATTTCTTTATTAATTTTTTCTTTTTAGATTTGATTCCATTCCTTGCAACCTTTACACATGATTGTCCAGAGATACGTTTTACTTCTAAAGCATGTGATCTGTTCCCTGTCTGGTGCATAATTGTCTACACAAGACCTAGATCACATTACTGCAGGGAATCGTCACATTGTTGCACAAAGAAATGATTTTAAAGTGTTCTTGGACGCAGTTTGTTTTGAACATGTCACATGTCATAGAGATTTACATCCCCTTGACATAAAAATCACCTTCATTAGCTTGTGAACAAACTAATTCTGCTTTGGTTTGCTGCATATCATCATCAAACAATTTGAAAAGTATGTGGTTGTTTGGATTTCACTTGGAGGTCATTAAGGCAGATAATATTACGGCATTCAATTTTGAGGGACAGCTTATTAAAAAAGAAGACCTTTAACCCGTTGAGGATGGACTGATGTTGCTATATAACACACATTTCCCACAAACACCTGCCCGAGTATTCTCAGGACTCGTCTTCAACAGGTTAAATATGTAGCGACTGAAAGGCACCTTTTGCTTTGAACATTTGTAGAATATTCTTAGTTACCTATTAACAGAACTTGGCACGTGTAAGATATTCTGATAGCAAATTAAATCTTCAAATGGACTATGATGGAAATGAAGGACAGTTGCCGGGGCGGGATGGAGGGAGGGGATAGGAGAAAGGGGTAAACTTATAAAGAATATGTATGGAACAGTCCTCATGTTTCCTCTGCCTTTATCTCTGCCTTAAATTGAAATGAACTGATCTGAACTGAACTAAAGTTAATACAATGATGCTGTTATAGATTTTTATTCTAGGCTACTTTTTGATGAGGAATGTGGAAGTGTTGAAGTTGAGGTTCTTTTCAGCATGGCACCAACCACTTCCAGTCTCAGAAATACAGAGCAAAGATAGGATATTGCCCACTTTGGACCTTTCTTTAGTATCATCAGAACTTCTCTCCCCTTCCCCCTCCCCCTCCCCCCTCCCCCCACCCACCAACACACACAGCACATACTTTGCTATGCAAGCAGAGGAGACTAGCTGGTCAATATTTGCCTAGATCCCCAAGGAGTGAGATGAAATTTGGTGGCTTCCATGCCCTCTCCTCGTCTTTATCACTTCACCTCCTCGCTCCTCCGTCTTTCCCCATCCTAGTTTTGCCTAAAGATAGACAAAGTTAGGGCATGGCATGGACAGAGAGCTTTGTGGCTTCTGCTCTTCTTCTCTTTTTTTGTGTGGACGGTGCACCAGTTCCCCAGTCCCATGTTCCATTTAGGGAATGGCATTCCCATGCAGTTGGTCAGGAAGTTTAACCTAAAAAGTAATGTTGACTGATTCAATGTCTGCATGTTTGTCATCATTTTTTTTCTCTCTCTCAAAGGGACCACAAGGTGCCTTTTTAAATGAAAGCATTAGTTTGTGTGTGTGTGTGTGTGTGTGTGTGTGTGTGTGTGTGTGTGCGTGTGTGTGGGAGTGTGGATGAGAGGGAGATGTTGCCATTTAGCTTGTTAATGTTGGGTTAGGCATTGATGTTCTGATTGATGGATTCTGTGCGCTTCCCCATCTTCCAGCTTAACATTGGTGGAGTCGTCAGAGAGATCAGGGATGTCCGGTCTTGTCAGTGTTCCGCTAATTATCCTGTCACCGCTTCATTTCCGGCTCAGAAAACGAACGCCACGGCTGCGCATACCGCTGCATACAAATTGCCACATTTCCACTGCTCGAGAACCGAGCACCAGAGACCACCATTTTATAACTGAACACTCATTTACATGTAACTGCGTGTGCTTTGTCAGAAAACTCTGCAGGTACTTCAGTTTCTGCATATCACTGTGGTTGCTGTCAGTGCTTTTGTGATATGTATGCAAATCAACAAATGGTTTGCCCTTCTTAAGATGTGGTCTACTGGAGAAATCATGCTCACTTTATAGACCCAAAGTTTGCATGGCTGCCAGCGCTGCTAACATCCCTTGTTATTTTTGAGTGTGTCTGTAGCCAGAGCCAGACATGTCAATCTGACGAAGATTGACTTGACTTTCCCTATTTGCTCATTAATTTATTGTATGTGTGTGTCATCATTATGAGCTAGTGTGTGCGCTGTGCATTAAGACTGACCAAAAGATCAAGTATTCAACAATGATTATACCATCATTTTGCTAATTTGCACCTTAGGGCAACATGAATAGAAATATAGTGTACAAACTCTAATATGTGTACATTTATTTTCATTTTTGTTAATATATCAAAACTGTTTTGATCAGGAAGTAAGACACATGCTATTATAAAAGGTTCAAATGAATTCAAATACACACCATTACCACCATTACAAACAAAGGTCCATTCTTTGAAGTGCATCATCTTGTAAGATACATTAAGAATGAAGTACTATAGCATAAATTCAGTGTAAATCAATGTCATGAAATGAAAGTTTTTGCTAAAACTGAGAAATACCGTTTTATGACGATAGTGCCAAAGTTGTTTTTACAGCATTATCTTAGAGCAGTGATTTGTTGTCAATTCAGGATTGCTCATCGAGCCTTCAACATCTAATGAAGATAGATGTGTTTATTTGTTCCCATTCATCGTGGGGCCTCTCGGCTTGCCACAGTTGTGTCCCAGTTAACAGCAGATTGCAGTTTAAGACATGAATATATTCATGAGGGTAGATAATAAAATGTGTACGTCGAAGTCGTGCAGTTGGTGTCAACTTCGTTTGTAGAGCATCGATCGGATCCGGGAAGGGAGATTGGCGAGTGATCCAGATAGCATCTGAATCTTTTATGCACAGTGCAGTGAAATTAATGAAGTGGATATTGTTTGATTATGTCTTGATTCATTAACTCAATAGGGACTCTCTAATCTCTCTTGTTGTATATTTGTCCTCTTGAGCAATATCACTCTCTCTTTCTTTCTTTCTTTTCTGTCTCTGATTTGTTTTGTTGTGTTTTTCATCCATGTTCACACCTTGATTGATCAGGGTGTTGTCATTCATGATAAATTTTTGAATCAGCATCACCGCAGACTTTCACACGTTTAGTCCCAGAGATGCCATCCACAAATACTCCAACTGATGGTTTGTCACCCCCACCCACCACTACCGCTATATATACATACCACCGCTACCACCCCTGTACCCCCAAGGGGACGGGAGCGCACCCCCACCGGCCATCTGTAGGGAGCTCGGGCACACATACATGTGTCAATGTACTTAGATGGCAGTTTGATACATTCGCAGTGAAGTCCAGGGGGAATTCTCTTTGTTGTTGAAGAGAAGAAGGTGAGATGAAGAAGGATGATAGAGTTGATACACCTCACTGGTCTTACTATCACCCTTTTTTCTCTCTTCAGGGCACAGAAGATAAATTTCATACAGGAGATTCACAGTCATTGAAGTAAGGATAAAAACAAGAGCTAGAATGCTGTAGAAGCTCATTGGTTGTTCACCAGCTGCTGCTATAGTAACTCCAATTATCAAAGCTGGCAGAGTGTGGCATTGGACCCCACATGGCAATATTAAAGGCACTGTTTACCATTGGGAGCAGTGATTTAAAAATGTTCAAGATATCACATTTGATGCACATGTGTAGGTCAGTTGTATCACAAAACATCCTACCATATGAAGATTTTGCAATAAAACCTAAAATATAGGGAGATATCACAATTTTTCTCAATAAACCATAACTGTTGATTTGTGGGTGTATGTGTGGTTGTGTGTGATACATTCTACAAAATATGTACTAATTCAACAGCCATGTTTACATAATTTTACTATAATGAACAATTATCTAATAAATTACTCTTGATAGGGGGAATTTGTGATTCAACAGTAAGCAAGTGTAGATTTGGTGTTGAAAGTAACAAGGAATGTTTAGGACTTATAAGATTTATTAAGTATGCATTCTTTTTTTGTCAGTGCAATATCATATTTTCAATTTGATATTTTCTTTATCTTGATCAATCTACAAGTATTTTTGCATAAACTGCTATCAATTTGGCCAACAGTGACCAGTGTAGGGTGCCTCTATGAAATTTAGCATGCTTCTTGAAATGGAAAGCATACACGTATCAAATGGAGAAAAATGAAGAAGGTTTTTTTTTTTTCCGTCAAACTTTGGCTAGATGGATCAGCAATCCAGCGATCAATCAGAAGAGCCTCAAGGAGTGAACTCGAACCAGAGAGGAAGGCCCCGCACGGGTGAACCGCTGAAACTTTAATGAGATCCCAGATTGGGGGTCATCGCCTCCGTGTCGAAATTGAGGCAGTCTGCGGCAAGCCGGGACACGTTCGCGAGGAACGTGGTTCTCGTGCGAAATTTCAGTTTCACGGCCGCGTGCCGGCTTGTCTTTGACCCTTCTGAGGACAATTTGACTTTGCTGTTTAATACACATTTCCCATAGACGTCTGTGCCAGTATGCTCAGTCTACAGTGGGTTAACCAAACAAACACAAGCAATTCATTAATCATAACATTCACTGATTTGTTAATCAAACACAGCTGGAAATGGAATTCATAGCAGTTCTACCCTGTGGACACAAGGTTTTTTTTTTTTATATTCTACATTTGCATTGTATGTAAATGACATATTCAGAGAATTCACAAAATTCAATATTCCCTTGACCTGGTTCAGACAATGGTAGAGGGTGATGCCTTTTGAAAGAACTAAAGCCAAATGTTCTTTCACTGTGCTACAAAAATGGACAAATGTGGAATTCTCCTTAAATTTTCTTTATATCATTTCACTACTGTGACATTTCAACCTGTTTTAGCCTCCTCTGTATGTGTTATAACTAAATATTTCTACATTTGTATAATCCATATCTGGTTGTATTCATATCCGGAGCAAATTCACATACCTCTGTCAGTACCACCAGCGACGTGTTTGTGCACAATCCCAATTGCCTTTTGTGACGATAGTGCTGGAAGGGTTAAGGACTCTATCAAGATGTTCTACAGTGTCGCTTGGGTGACAAAACCTTGTTTTGGTGATTTTTTTTAATATTAATTACATGTATCAGGTAATTAGATAAGTCATTTCCTGTTCAAATCCGAGTTATCTTACCCCCAAAATGAAGCCACACCACGGCACGTCAAAGGGAAGGTAATCCCATTTATTTGATGGTGCTTTGGCTGCTATGTTTGGTTTTTTTTTTCACTCTCTTGAACATTTGACATTATTGAGATACGATTTTTTGTCGCCCCAGCAGCGATAGAGTGTTCTAAATGGCCAGGAGCGAGTAATGTAACCGCCACACCTGTTTTATAGTGCTCAAATGACAGTGCCGACTTTCTCTGTCTGAGAAAATCTGTAAGGTCATGATGCCCTAGCAAAATAATGAGCAGAGACATGGGTCATATGCTTGGGGGGGAAGGATAGTTGTTTGATTTTGTATTTTTCAAGAAGTCTATGATATCAGAGGAGTACAATTATGGACAACATGATAGGATTACTTCACTCTTTCTCACTTTGAAGTTAATGACAGAAGAACAGAATTCAAGTTGAGAATCTTGTACAATATTAGCTGTGACAGAATTGTATTTTTTTCTTTGAGGCTGCTCCCCGTCAGAAAATAGTGCTATTCCTGCCACCTTGGAATCCATAATTTCACCTAGAGGCTCTCAGCACATGGTATATTTGTTTACTGCTAGTATGTCAGCCGCTTTGCTGATAATCAATTCTGATGGAAGATCCGGCATCAGCAGCTTCAGATTGGTATATAACTAGAGAAGTGTGTAGTATATATATGTTCAAGTATATTGATCTGAGCACCGTTAAATCTTTATGTATCAACACAAGCAAAAAACAAAAAAAAAAATGCACCTCTGGTTCTTTAACTCTTTCTGTACTAGGGACTCTAGACAGTATATACAAAGCTATGAGGTTTTCTATGCTAATCTGCACTCAAAGCCCACAAAGGATTAAAGGGATGGTATAGTTATAGTATTGGTTGAGGTGAGGATTCAGCTTTTAATTTTATGCGAGATTCCTAAAACAACTCTATGAAATGTTAAAGAGCATACACTTCCAGAGGAATTAAAAGTTTACTTGATGAAAATCAGTTTCGAAATGGCTGAGATATCCGAAAAGAAAGTAAATCAAAGCGATCCAGTTAAAAGGTGAGTCCCACCTTTTATTAGGATTGCTTTGTTTTGGATATCTCAGCCATGCCAAAACCAATTCTCATCAAATGAACTTTTAATTCCTCTTAAAATTGAATGCTCTCTAATATTTCATGTAAGTGGTTTCTAATTATCTCACACACAAAAAAGTTAAAATCTGAATCCCCATTTTAACCAAAACTTTATCATCCCTTTAACCCGTTGAGGACGAGTCCCGAGTATACTCGGGCAGGTGTCTATGGGAAATGCGTGTTGTAGCAAAATCAAACTGTCCTCAATGGGTTAAAGGGTGCAGTGAAGTATCAAGATTTTGCATGATATCCCAAATGACAGAGTGTGATGAATGCATTTGTTCACAACCTCCTCTCCCACTCTTCCTACTCTTCATCCCTTTGTCTTGCAGATTATCTGTTTAATCTGGGACACTGTTACTTTACGACGAACGAGTCCCTTGCAGTGATTTTCTTACTTATGAATTCAAGAATGACATTTGAAAATTAGGACACTGCCTTTGCCCATATATCATGATTGTATAATGTTTTTCAAGGTCTAAGCTTTATATTGTATGTCTCTTCTTTCACCTGCACTCCTGTAGCAGTTATAATTGCAAATGCGAGAGATAAAGATTCACAAATACTTGTGAGAGTTCATGTATGTAACTGATCATTATAGTCTCTACTACACGTTCAATTTCTTCCATTTCAGGTTTGAAGAATGTCCTATGTCACTTTAATCGACTGTATTTGGGAACATAGGACTCGTGCCTTATATCCCATGGTTTAATATCAAAGTTAAAAGCTTTTCTCAATAGGCCTATTCTTTCATGATTTTTAAAATCAAGCAAACTTTTATACATCCTTCTTGTCTTTTTTCTCTCTTTTTTAATAGATTTATTATCCTGTTGGTGTCTGAACTTTTAAAACAGCTCTAGACTCTCAGGTAATAATCATAATAGTCATCAGTGCAAAATGTAGGCCTAGTTTCAGAATAGCAAAGAGGAGATATTAAAATGCCTTGAGATCAGACTAAAACAAAAGATATTCTTGAGCTGCCAGACTTTTGGTGGAGATGGCGCATCATTTGTTCATGTACCATTTGCATACACACACACATACACACACACACACACACACACACACACACACACACACACACACACACACACACACACACACACACCACTGCAGTGTCTGTCCCACCAGTAAAATTCAGGTCATAAAAAGGGAGAGAACAAAGATAATGAGAAAAGCACATTTACCCCCAAAAAAGGTCTGGAAATGTTCTCTGCCAGCAAATTTGATTCCCCCACTAACATATTCCTCAAATTTGGATGAAAATTTTGGCGTTGACAAATGCGTGGCCAGAGCTTATGGAATTTAAAAAAAAGAAAGAAAGAAAAAAAGAAAAGTCTTTGTTTGCGGAGCGTACAGGACAACAAGTGTGCTCGGAACTTAATTTGATTTTGGCGCCAACTGGAGTCTGCATTTCCCACCTATTTCTCGACGCGAGGGCCAGCTGGGGTCACTTTTCGACAGCAACGAAGCTGTGTATCCAATTTTGGCAGCAAATTGCGGTGGCAAATTCTGTCAGGATCTCTGTGCTGATGAGTTGTGCAGAGTTTTTAAAGAGGATGGTTAAGTTTCGGTTGAGTGTGAGGTTTCCAACGCTTTTTGATGATGATTTTCTTTTTTTTTTAGATAATGTGAAACCTCTTACGAAATATGAAAGAGCATATAATTCTAAGAGGAATTCAAAGTTTCTTTGGTGAAAGGTGGTTTTTGAAATGGCTGAGATGTCCAAAAACAAAGCAATCCCGATAAAAGGCGGGACCTACCTTTTATCAGGATCTCTTTTTTTCACTTTGTTTTTGGATTATATCTCAGTCACTTCAAGACTGATTTTCATCAAATAGAGTTTGAATTTCTCTTAGAATTATATGCTTTTCAACATTTCATGAAGTGGTTTCTAAGTAGCCTATCTCACAAAAAGTTAAAGGCTGAATTCTCACCTCAACCAATACTATTCCATCCCTGTAAGTCTGCACCAAGTTATAGTCGGCTTTAGAGGATAGAAAAAAGACAAAAATCAGATCAAAAGAATGCTAGAGATTTCATCAAATATTTGGACCTAAGATGGAATTTCAAAGTTTTACTTTTCTCTCCACAAAACAGTGACATTAATTAAAAACCAGCACTATACAGATTGGCAAAGTGATGATATAATCACCACACAAATCTCCCATGATCGAACATTACACATCTTATCTAAATAATCTTAATTTGGCATAAATCCACAAGACTATTTATGGTATCTTTCACATGGAATCAGTGTAGTCATGCCGCAACTGAGGAACATTGACTTTGTGGAAAAAGGACTGCAAGTTGCTAAATTATTGGCCAAAAATGATTATTGGGATATTTATGTAGACAAATTATTGGAAGGGTCATGAGGTAATGATGTAGGTGCATCTTTTATTCAAACCAGTGATTAAGACCCATGATATTTATTGTGAAAACATTTCAAAGTTTATAATTATATTCTATGACTTTCTTATTTCTTCCCAATTAGATGACATTTTTCTTATTCTGTTTGCTTGATTTTAGTGTATTTTAACCCATTGAAGATAATAGTCCTGAGTGTACTCGGGCGGATGTTTAGGGGAAATGTGTGTTACTATCAAAATCAGCTCATACACAGATACTAAAAGCCAACTTGACTTGTAGTCTGGAATTACACTTTAAAACCCAGATTAACCTTCTGTGACATAAACAAAAAACAAAACCAACAATGGCAAAAATCTGTGTTCAATCAGACTGGCTAATTTTGTTTCAGATTCGTGAATGTTCTAATTTTCGTAGTACTGTAATCCAGGTCAGCTGATGTGGAATGTGGCTGAACACAAACTTTCAAATGCTGCGTCTGGTGAAATGCACCCCCAGAGCAATAAGTGCGTGGGACTTTCCTAACTGTTTAAGTTTTGTTATTTGCATTTTATAAGCATTTGTGAGTGTGTGTATGTAATTCAAGTTACACCCCCTCCCCACAACAACACCACCACCACCACCAACAACAACAACAACAACAAAAAGCTGCTTGTTATGAAGCAAAGATTGAAGCGACAGTTCACCACCAAAATTCAAAGAATATCTTGCAAATAATGATTATCATGACTACGTACTACCATTATGTCTGAGAAGTCAGAACATGGAGCTACCAAAAAGATGGAGTAACAACGGTTGGGGTCCTTTTGAAGTGATGCTCGAAGCCGACTCGTAAAAAGTAATCCTCGCTAAGCCCCCGTGAGCGAGAGCGATGACAGATGAGACAGTGCGTACGCACAATGACGTCATCCGCAGCGCGTTCGCAAACTGGTTCTTACCATGGAGCTACCTAGCTCCATGGTTCCACAATGGAACGTCAATGCATGGGACTACACAAACTGCAACTGCCCCGTCGACTTCGAGCATATTCGATTTAACATGATTCTGAATTAATTATAGCTACAAATAGTGAATCTGCAGTGTAACAAATTGTTTAACATGTCATACCGTCGTTTAGTATGTAAATCACGATATGATACGACCGGCATGTAAACAAACACTGCACTCTCGACACGATCAATAATGGCCGTCACGCTGTCCCGAACAAACACAAAGACAAATAACAGCTGGCTTCACAACGGTATAGATAAAATGTACGCAATTGTACGCAGTCAACACTTACGTAAGATTGTAGTTTCAAATGTCAGCTTTACGGACAGATATTGAAATATGTGGAGAAATGTGAGGGATTTTTATTAAGAATTTTATTCTTAGGGTATGTACTTTACCACAGTCACAAAGCATGACGACAATACACTGTACAGTACCTTCGCTGTTCATGGGCCAATTCAGTTCGTTCAAAGTGCACTGCACTCGGTATCTCCTCTGTTTTGCCTGTGGATATTATGCGCATGCGCGTGGTCTTCAGCAAAGTTTTGCGCAGCCATATGTTGTTGCAAGTCGAGTTTTCGACTCGATACAGCACTATATTGTATGTGCAATGTTGGTGAGTATGACGTCATTTTTGCGGCTCGGAGCATCGTTTGCCAAAGTATCCCCTGCGGGACGAGTTAAGCCGTCCCAGCGAGTGCGGTGCTTTGAAGTCTGTCAGAACTGACCGCTCGTAGTTGGGTTACGTAATATTGGTGGCCTTCGTTGTTACTCCATCTTTTTGGTAGCTCCATGGTCAGAAGATGACAAACACTAATGGATTGGTATTCCCCATGTGTGCAAACGTGAAACAGCCGAGAGGTTTCTCAATAAGATGATAAGCAGTAGGAATGCATTATCCAGCAGGGTCTTAATTGCCAACTTTACCCATGTCAAGTCTCAAGACAGTATTATTTGAAGAGTTTGTTTGCAAAAACCGTTAAGTTTATATTTGCCAAATGGAGATATTTGCGATTAAAGGTCCAGAAAAATAAAGAGAATTATAAGAAAATTTTTGCTTCTTTTGACCATAACTTCAAAAATATACCTTCATATGTAGTGACCAATATATCATTTAAAAGGTATTCTTTTGTACTTTATGACAGAGATCGTACTTCAAAATTTTCAAAAATGGACTTATTGTTTTTTTGCGAACAAACTCTTCATTTGTTAGTCGTGGTAAGCGGAATGCTGTTTTTCTGTGTTCCTTTCCAACTACCATTAAGGAGCAAATACATGTATGTTTGACTGCATACATGTACATGTAACATTTACTGTATAAGCTGTTATTTTCGTGGATCATTGGTGGATCATGAATTAAACAACACATGAAAACGCTAGGGTAATAGTGCACTTACAATTGCCTCAGTGTCAATTTGTGAAACAGCATCACACAAAAATGTTCATGACCTCCTCATTCGCAAAAATATCTGTATGCGAAAATAACTTACAGCTTTTACAGCTTATACAGCAAGTAAGAAATCTTGACCAAATCATGACCCCTGCTCCTCACCATAAAGTATGATTATCCTGTCATATTCCTCCTTCTTTTAAAATGGGAGATATGTGTCAGACAGTTTTTCTTGTGATACGTAATGGGTTAAATCAACCAGTCCATTACATCCTAATATGGGATGTGGCATTGCTGTGGAGGCATTATCTGCATTCAAGAAGTCTCACTCATCACATTAGGTGTGTAATTTGATCTTACACCATATTTCACATCTTTTCTCTTTCTCTTTCTCTGCCCCTCTTTCATGACCATTTTTCTGTCTCTCCTTGTTTGTTTACCTTTAAAGGTATAATTTACCATTTGCAGACAAAACAAAAACCCAGCTTTAGTGCTTCAAAATAGTTCTAACATGTGAGTGAGGGATAGAAACAACCTGTGTAAAAAAAAGATATGCAGTATGATCAATGTTAAGTAATGATAAATGTAAAAAAGATTCAAACAGTGGTTATGATAAAATTGTGTCTGGACTGAACCGTCTACAGTTATGGTTTAGTGAGAAAAATAGTGCTATCTCCTTAATATATTTTAGGCTTTGTATGTTGCAAAATTGTTATATGGTAGGATGTTTTGTGATACAACTGACCTGCATACATACTGTAAAAGTGGATATTTTCGTGCAACTAATTTTTCGCGCTTGACCGGGAAAGAAGAGTTTCGCATGTTTTTAATTCTGCGGAATCAACTGGAGCATATGGCATGCAAAAATATCCACATGCTTTTATTTTTTCTGCTAGCTTCTGCTTGCGCGAAATGTGCGAAAATTTCCACTTTTGCAGTATATGCCTCAAAATGTGATAACTTGAACAATTTTGAAATCACAATTCCCAATAATAAACAGTCCCTTTAAACCTGTTATATGCCCAGGCACTTGCGGAGCTTTTTCATCACCATTAACCTATTGAGGATGAGTCTTCACTACTTTAAAATAAACAACAAAACTTACAACAACAACAACAAAAAAACACCCAGAGACCAGCATTTTGGCTGCAGTGGTAAGCATACCCTATTAAAGGATTCCCCCCCCCCCCCCCCACACACACACACACAAACCTACAGGTTTTTCTTCCAAATGTAAATGGTTGATCTACAACAACCAATTTTTGTTGGGCTGTTGCTTACCAGTATAAATGGGCCTAATACTGTAAACCCAGAAATTTTCATGTGCATGAAATTTTCATGAATTCACGAGGAGCCAAGATTTGCAAAATTAAAACGCACGCAAAAGTTCTTGTCTACACTATGCATTGAATACCAAATAGTATAATTTCCAAAAATTTCATGCAATGAAAAAGGCTGTCAGCTCCAATTTGTTATAATTTCATGCCACAAATATTTCTGGTTTTACAATACTGACATTTTGTTTTTTCTTTTTAGTGGAACCGTAAAAGGAAAAGTACTTTCCTTGTGCTGGAATGCGTGTACGACTCGCCCCAAAACTTAGGAGAGGATGGTGGAAACACAACACCAAGCCTGCCCTCATTGGGCAGATCAAGTTTGGAGGCAACGGTATAATTCAATCTGGCTAGACAGAGACAAGTATTTGACACATCCTGTGATATATCCTCCAAGCATTCCAATCCCCCTGCATCCTAACCCCACTTTTATTCTTTTGCTTTTTTATTTTCCCTTTTGTTATCTTGATGCAACTAGTTAAAAGATGTGCATTCACATCACAAGAATGTTCTGTTGACGGGTAATATAAAATTTGATGAAATGTGCGAAGATATAACAAAGAAAATGTCATATCTAATGGCCTCACAAATATTCAAGAAACTATTTTGTTTTAAAATGACATTACTCAAGACGTTTTTCCCACTCATGTGAAAGGTCATTCAGGTCAAGTGTTACTGTAAAACACGATATTTTCACGGCATGAAATTTTCGCGAATTGGAGCCGACATCCTTTTTCGCGGCATGAAATTTTCGAGAGTTGCCTCTAACATTCAGTGCGTATACTGTAGACATAAACTTTCACATGCATTTCAATTTCGCGAATCTTGGCTCTCGCGAAATTTGCGAAATTAAAATGCACGCGAACATTCCTCGTTTTACAATATAACAAGCAAGTGCCCATTCATACTCCTTGCCCAACTCACAGTGAGCTTGAGTCGCCGTTCACAAGCAGGAGCGTGGGTTAACAGCATCTTCTGGTTTTATGAATATCTGACGAAGTATACTGTAAAACACAATATTTTCGCAGCGTGAAATTTTCACGAATTGGAGCCGATGGTCCTTTTTGCGGCATGATTTTTTGTGAGTTGCCTCTCACATTGAATGCATATAGTGTAGACAAGAACTTTCACGTGCATTTTAATTTTGCGAATCTTGCCTCTCGCGAAATTCAAGAAATTAAAATGCACACAAACATTCTTTGGTTTACAGGATTTCTTTGCTCTTTCTGTCGGAGCCAGCAGAAGGCCAAATTTTATATCGGGAAGTTTGTGGCTGATGTGGAAGCACCCATCTCAGGATATCTACAACTTTCTCTCTTGTTTCTTTTTGTGGGGGGGGGGGGGGGGGGAGGGGGGCGAGGTAGAGGGAAGGAATGGAAATTTGGGCGAAAGTGAGGAGGGGGATGAGAGCCGGAGGAATTGCGAATTGTAAATATTTGAGAGGGGTGTAACCCGGCACCACAACAAGATGTACCGCGGTGTCTTGTTCGGCCGGTAATGTGGCACCCGCAGGAAAGTGTGGAAGAATCGTAAGTGATTGCCTCACTTTCTCTGGTGGCGAGATCGTGAGTGTGTGTGCGTAACCCCACTGCCAAGAATTGGCTGGTGTCCCGTGCACGATCTTTGCGGAAAAAATGGATATTTATTGGCGTATCAGTTTTGTTTGACAAGATAATTGTTTAGCTGGAGGGAGTTTCTCCAAACTTCTTTGGGATGAGCATGTCACGATGATATGCTGCTGAAATAATCTTATAGAGAAGATTCCTTTTTCAACGAACTAAGGTACTGAGTGCAAATCCTACCGAAGAATAAAGCAATATTGCAATAATGATAAAAAAGTTTTAAGATTTTAATGATAGTGGTCAATTATCAGATATGGGGAAACCATTGCAAAGATACAACCTAGATCCAAAATATTTCAGAAGACTCCTTTTTCTGTGAAAGTACTGAAGCAAAATCTATATAAAAAAAATATGAGCAACATTGCAATAATAATGATAAAAAAATTATGATGTCAGAAATACTTGTCAATTATCAAAAATGGGAAAATATTATGTACAGAGATAGATCCGAAGTATTGCATATATATTTTCATTATACCAATATAGACAAAAAAAAATGGCAACTTTATTGATAGCATGTGTTAAAGGGTGTGTACAGTTCTGGTCGACGTGAAGATTTAGCTTTTAACGTTTTGCGAGATATTCAGAAACTACTCTATGAGATGTCAAAGAGCATGCAGTTCTAAGGGGTATCAAAAGTTTATTCGATGACAATCGGTTTTGAAATGGCTGAGATATCCAAAAACAAGGTGAAACAAAGATATCCTAATAAAGTTGTGGTATGTCGCCTTTTATTATTAGCACTTTTTGGGATATCTCAGCCATTTGAAAACCAATTTTCATCAAATAAACATTGAATCCTTCTTAAAATTACATGCTCTTTCATATTTCATAAGAGGCTTTTCATTATCTCACTTAGGAATGTTCAAAATATGAATCCCTACCTCAACCAGTACTGTACAGTCTCTTTAAAGTACAGGAAAAAAAAACACCTACTATTGAGACCGTATCAAGACAAATACCACCCCTCCCCCCTTGTGACAGTCAGAGTGCTGAATGCAATATAATGTAGCTTTTGCCTCAAGCTGTAGAACTTCCCTTTTTCCACCCTCTACCAGCATGATGATGTCACATAATTGTTGGTATAATTAGTCATTTCAGCACAAAAATGCCTGTAATGTCATGATTTACTTTCCGTCATGCTCGCATCAAGAGATACGGCTTCTGAATTGATGTCGCAAATAACTTTAATACAGTATTAACTTGGTGCTTCTTAATCATTCATGTACGCATCTACCCACGTCAACTGATATCTCACACATGAGTGTTTGCTATTAAAATGGACCAGTTTTTCTACTCGATATTAGAGATGGAAATGAAGTGTCAAAGATTACATTAGAAATGATAGGGCAGCATTTCCGCAAACAGTGTTTTTATTTACTTATTTGTTCAAATCCTTCTCTCGTGCGTCATTGCCCAAAGAGTGCATTGGACGTTGGACTCTGTATTCATATGCGCGGGCTGGCATTTGAACTTGGAATTGTACTAGGTACTAGTAGACGCTCTCGCTCTGGATTCATGTGGTTTATGAATGTTGGTGCATTGCAACCATTCACAGCTGACGGGTGAAAACAGCTAGAGGTAAGATATTTACTGCTGCATTTCTTATGATGCATGTAAATTACTCATTCCAGAGATTTCTCATGGAGAGAATAAATGTGTGTATGTGTGTGTGTAAGTGTGGTGTGTGTGTATGTGTGTGTGTGTGTGTGTGTTTGTTTGTTTGTTTGTTTTTTGCTGGGTTTCCTTTGCCTCAGATTTCCAGTGTAGTTGAGATAGTGTTGATACTAGTACCTTATTGGAGAGATACAGTGTATGTCATGGGTGCTATTCTACAGGTACAGTATAAGTATCCATAATTATGATATTTCTGCGTCAAAGTAATATTGGAGGCACTGTTTCTAACGATTAGTAGTGTTTTAGCTCTTTTCTTTTCTGTTGCCATTATTTACAGTCTGCGTAGATAGATGTAAACATACACATGTATGTCAGTAATGTCCCTACTGTTGTCAGTCTGATTTGCAAACGTGTGTACATGAGGGAGAAAAGAGCTCTCCTGGCTTCATGTGAACGTATGGCACCTTGGTGTACATGTACACTTGTATGTAGGGTCTGCGGAAAGAGACTATTCTGGCTGCAGGGATTTACGAGAAATGCGCTATCCCTGAGGATGAGAATAGTGAATATTGTTTCATGTAGAACACATCTTTGTCCATCTTCGACATGAAGATAGTGGGGGGAATACAGACAGTGGGGTACTTGGCTATGTATTACAAGACTCCAGTTGGGACATTGTGTATCATTGTATGCACAACAATAGCTGCTGGAGCGGCATGCCAGTAGTTGCATGTCGATGTCAGCGAGAGAACGGTGTGCCGCAAATATTTATATTCGGCCTGCATGATGATGAGCCCGTTCCGTGGCTTTCATTGTCTTCGCCATCTGCATGCATCCCCTCACAGCCAGAGTTCTTTTTTGCTGGAGGAATTTAGCCGTCTGAAAGGCATTTGCCATCCATCCCCATATAAATCCAGCAGATGGCTGTTTTTCATACGTAGTACGGTAGCAAAAGTGACAAGTTTGATCGCAGGGTACATTAATAACACTCAGCATTACAACCAGCCCAGCACAGGCTACCTGGTCCGTTTGTCTCTGTACAATATGTCTGTCTGTCTTTTCAATTTCTCTCTGCAATACGGAAATGTCTGCATTTCCTTTGTAAATTCACTGGTAATATGAATTGCACTTTACCGTAAGAGTTAGTGGATTGTATTCTGTATGCTGGAAAATTGTGAGGCATTTTCTCACTCCTCACGGCAATTCCGTTATTTGTGATATTTGCCGATTGCTACCTCTCCTTTCTGTATTATCACTTCAGATATCTTGTCATTACTGTAAAACAAGAAATTTTTGCGGGCATTTTAATGTTGTGATTTTCGCAAGAGCCAAGATTTGCAAAATTCAAGTGCACACAAAAGTTCTTGTCTACATTATAATACAATTGAATGCCAGTGGCAATTTGCAAAAGCAAAAAAATTGCTGTGAGCTCAAATTGGTGAAAATTTTATGCCCATAATATTTCTGGCTTTTAGATCAAACATTTGTTTTTTAAAGAAGCTGTATTGTCATCATTGATCTGTAAATATTGATATAATCTGAAACTTGACTTTTTTAAAGAAATCTGATGTCCTACAGGGATTACTGTAATGGGAAATTTGTTTGTCAGTGATGTCATATCCTCAGATCATTGCATCTGTGGTTTATAACCAAAAACATTTTTTGGGTGTAAAACTATGCAACCTGAAATCCCAAAACTTTCTGATCTCAGTTCCAATTTTCATCAAACTTCCACCATTCTGTTAGCATACTGCACACACCATGAATTCGGCGAGTCTCATCTTTTGTGAGTGGGGACTTCCCAACCATTTCACGGGTGGCTAAATTCACGATCATGGAATGTACAGTATTGTCTTGCACCTTTTTCGTGTATTGTGTTGCAGTTCATGAACCTGTGCATGTTGCGTTCATGTCAAGATCAGAGTTGACATTTTCTCATGTTTTTAAATAAGCAAATAGCACCCTACTCATAAAATTTGCAAAAATAACCCCCCCCCCCCCCCCCCGCAAACTACAGTAAATGGCATGTTCTTATTCAATACTCTGTCTGTATGAATCATCTTGAAATGGAGTTGCATTGCTCTTTCTATAATAGGGACCGGTCCCAAACATAGGCTCATAGTATGGTATTATACTTGTTTGACAAATTATACTGCCACAGAAAATGGAAGTATTAGTTTATGATATACTCATCAGTTGTTGTTGTTGTTGTTGTCTGTTGGTTGTTGGTTGTTGTTGTTGCTGTGACTACTACTTTGGTATTTTAATCCACTAATGTATACAAGAGCAATCACAAGGTACATATATATGATATTCCCTGTTCCGAGGATCCCTAGCGTTTGTACTACAGACATTTGTAGGTTCAAGAAAAGCGTAAAACTTAAAGAGGGAGAAAACTGCCTGTCAACATCACTCATTTATCATCAGGTCCTACATCTCCAGGAATATAAGCATGGAGATTATCATTTGAGTGCAGTATGAGGATAACCGCTCAGACCCTGATACACTTTACCACATGTGTGCTCCAGCTAGCCTCCTTCTCAGGCTCATTGATATTAATATCACAAAAAATGTAGTATTGTGTGTGTATGATATTGACTGAATGCAGAAAGGCATAAGATTCACAAGTTGTTGTTTTTCATGAAAGTTCATTCAGAATTCAGAATTGAAATAGTATGGCTACATTAGTACTAGTCTGAGGGTTATTTTGATAAAAATGTGGTACAGAAAACAAGACATCAGACTGGGCTCTACACTAAGTGCATAAATGGGGATAGAGGGGTTGGAGACAGAAAATAGATGCGATGCTTGAAATAGCATTTGACACTGGAGTATTATGAGGAATGGTTTTTACATCTGAAGAGAGTGAGCTGCGCTGTAAACTCTTACTGCTGTTGTTTGGCTTTTGTTTCCTGCAGCCTCTTGTCTGAAACCGTGGACAGAGTAGGTCCGTGCTCCACATTGGCCTCTTGTTCCTCATTGCAGTTTATAATACCATGTGTCAAACTAATCAAGATTTCTTTCTTTGCTTCACCTTGTTTCTGTTTCTGTAATGAGAGACAAATGCTGGGGAACAAACTACTACAGGGCAGGGTAGTTGTGTATGGTCCATATTCAGCTTGTATGAGAAAGGACAATGATTTTTTTCTTCTTCTTCTTTTTTTAAAGGGGAAATTCACTTCATGTTAAGTTTTAATGATCTTAACAGAGATGAAGTTTGTCCAAAAAGAATGGTTAGTGAAAAGTTCATTGACTTCTGATTGGAAATGAAAGAGTTGTTAGATTTGTAAGATTGATATGAATTGGTGAGATATATTTTTATTAGATGAGGCAATGATGTTCTTGCTCCAGTATACTCTTCCCATAATTTATGCAAAATCTGTGACAATCACCTTGTATTAGAAAAGACAAAAGTGCTGAATATCTTCCAACTGTAGCAGTGAAGATTGAGAAAAAAAAATCTTTTAAATTCTTGAATTTAGTGAAGACATTCTTTGAGGATATGCTAAAGGTTTTGGAGACTTTAAATATGAGATAATGGCACCATTACCTTACCCTATTTGCACATCATTTACTAGTAAGTGAAGCTGTTTTCTGAATACATTGATAATAATATGATAATAAAGGACATTTATATTGCGCAGCTACTATAATAATATACTCTACTGCGCATTACAAAATGACATGCATACGAGAAATTCAAACAGAAAATACATTACTTCAAGAGATGACTTTTTAACCTGGCCTTAAACTCCTTAATTGTAACTGCTTGTCTTACAAACAAAGGGAGATTATTCCATAATTTTGGTGCGGCGTACAAAAATGCCCCATCACCAAGAGTAACTTTTGATTTCCCCGATGGATATGTCAATAATGTTTGATCCCGTGAACTTCGAAGATGATAAGATATTTGAAATGATGTTTTTAAATCTACATTATGGAATTTATGCATCTCAAAGCTTTCTTTAAAATTCAGTTCAATTCCAGTGAAAATGTTGCTGATCTTTCTGTTGGATTTTACAGTGATTGTTGATTTGAACATAAGATGGATTTTCTCTTTAAAAGCTCTGCATGGAAGTCCATTTTTTGTGGGGGGGGGGGGATGGGGGGAGTGTGTTGTCTGAAAGGATGAAGAGTAGACAACAAAGGCACCATGGAAGGAAGTGGGTAGAGATAGGTGATCTGTTAATCCGTTATCCCTTAATGTGTAGATTGAGTGGGATCAATTAATCTCAGGCTGTGGTTAGAACAGATCTTTAAAAGTTGTGTCTGGGAGTGTTACCAGATATCAAGTGTTGACAATTATGATCAGATGGTGAGGCTGTTGATTGTAATAGTTATTATTACATTGAATATATAAAGTATCATTTATTAGTATTAGTAATACTGTTATATGCGCAGTAGAGTATATTATTATTATAGTAGCTGTGCAATATAAATGTCCTTTATTATTATTATTATTATTATTATTATTACTATATTCACCTTCCTTACTATTTAGTTTTATCTTTATGATCATCATCATCATCACCACCATCGTCATCACCACCACCATCATCATCATCATTAATTTGATCATCCATAATCTACTGGCATAGAAATTTGAAATATCAAAACTAAATGCAACACACCAAATCAAATCAATCAAAACAACAGCCGGTAGGAGGCTGGAATAATGATAGCAGAGTGCTAAAGACTTCCAGTTGTTGGCTTATAGTCAATATTATTTTGAGACCAAGCCCGTTGTGGTGCAGGATGTGGAACAGACACAGAGAGTTTCGGCTGCCTTGAAATTAATATAAGTGCTGAAAGGAGCCTGGCAGACTTCAGCAAGCCTAACAACTTCCATACATGATGGTTGATATCCCCACATCATCCTATGAAATACATAAAGGGGGTTTTGTTTTCAGATCCAGAGATGGAAGTTGTAATGCAAGGTGTTGATAGAAAGTAAGAGTCAAAGCAAAGAGAAAATTGAGAAAAACCATGAGTTTTGTGGTCATCATCTTTCCTATGTATGTGTTTTTGTGTTTGGTATGCTTTAATAATAACCAGCAAACACAATGAAACACTGTTCGCTGTATTTTCCCACTCCTGTTTAGTCCCAATACAGACTTCTTTTGTTCCCAGCCTTGGTGCAGATATGGATTTTCTTCTTATTTTTTTTTTTTTAGTATCACCAGCTGGCAAAATATTGCCAATTCAGAAGTAATTACCATCAGCCATGTATTTTGTTAATAGCTTTATTGGTCATTCAAGCTAAAGGTACAATGTAGGTGTGGGATTTTATGTGATCATTTCTCTGTGTATTTTTACATGTGTGTTTTTATATTCGTGCAGTTAGTGTTTCTGCTGTTAAAATCAGAAGTGAGAGATTTTGCAGTGCCACAAACATTTTATAGCACTCAAGTTGTAATTGGAACGGTGAACCATACACACAGTGTGCCACTGATCAAGCTGTTTTTCTTTTCCCACCTGGTTTCCTAGTTGGCAATCAAACAATGATAATCTTGTTTTCTGTTCCCTGTTGTACTCTGAGCATTTCTAGGGAAGTTTGCTCATTGTGTTTAAGATTGCAGCTCGATGTTTTTGCGAGTGTTTGAATTTTTACAATCCAGAACCCCAGCGATGGAATGAAAAATGATTATCATCTCTTTTCTAGAGAAAAGATACTGATTTCCCACTTTGGAGATGATACATTTTATCATCCTA
The DNA here is from genome assembly GCF_040938485.1 of Diadema antillarum. NCBI lineage: Eukaryota > Metazoa > Echinodermata > Echinoidea > Diadematoida > Diadematidae > Diadema > Diadema antillarum. Next base: position 863,261 of record NW_027271190.1, read on the forward strand.
CAATTCCTATAGGAGCATTGATTTATTTAATTAATTAATTCCTTCATTCATTCATTTACTTGTTTGTTTATTTATCTATTTGTTTATGTACTTGTTTATCTGTGTTATTTTTTGCTTATTTGTGTATTTGTTGTTGTATTTGTTTATTTATTTATTTACTTTTTATTTACTAATTTATTTCTTTATTTATTCATATATTCATTTACTTATTCATTCATCATTTATTTATTTTCTTTTGGGGGTTGCTAATATTACAAATTTATATCAGTCAACTTGTAAAACACATACGCACACACACACATACACAAACACAAATAAAAACACCATTGAAGCAAATGACATGTTGTATAGATAGTTCATGGAACAAGAGATTTGCATTGCTATGTTGGCCTTGTACCTCCCAAAGAATGTTGCGCATCCATATTTTAATTCATTGCTGCTTGGAATCCATGTACTATTACTCATTTAGAATGAAGAATAATGAATGATAATAATAATTAAGATCTGCTGTGAGGCCATAAACAATGTGTCCAGGCATACAATGTTGATTCAACATTAACACTGCTCCTGCATCGTTGTAATGCCAGTCCTTCAATTTTTCATTCAGGATTTGCTCGCTTCATTGCCCCAGCACTTGGTAACTTGTTTAGCACTGTTAGCGCTATATAAACACGGGGCTCATGTTCGGATGAGCCCATTGTTTATGCAGCGCTAACAGTTTGGCAGTTGAACGTGTGAGCAGATGCCTCTTGCAAGTTTTCTTTTCCTACCTAATTTCACGGCAATCAAGTAATGAGCCAAAACCCCCTACTGGGTGAACATGGGCCCTCCGTTGCAGCCGCAGCATCTCTTCTCGCAAATACACATAGTTCCTACTCTGAGTAATAGAATTAGTGGTTGTAGAATTCCAATAATTCATTCTGTAATCATTCATGAGGAATGCACAGAATCAATACCCCCCCCCCCCATCTTATTTCCGTTCCTTTTCATACCAAATCCGCTCAATTTTGACCTGTGTACTTATCGACTTTACCTGGGGCCTTGAGTTCATATTTTGTGTGTGTGATTCCAAGACTTTTGTACTCTATAACCTTCTCCCTCTCTCCTGCTCTCCCTGGGTCTTTCTTTCTCTTCTATTCATTCCTTGTGATTGAAAAGAAAAAGAGGCCAGGACAGTGCATGTATAGAAATTCAATATGTGTTGAAATAAACAGTTGTTGAACCCTATTATATCTTATATGGCTACCATTCTTCCATTGAGGTAGAACTCCTATTTGAGAATCTAATATTAAAAGTACTTGTATGGAGGGAATTACTTGACGTATTTGCATCTTTTCTCCTTGATTCATTTCACAGTCCATGTGTTTTATGGTTTATGTTGTCATGGAAGTACATTTTTGCTACATCAAGATTGATTCTTGGAAATCATAACTGAAATAATCCACTTTTATGTGCTTCTGCAATACATTGCATCCCCCCCCCCCCGCAAAAAAAAATAGCAACAAAGAACAAACAAACCAACAAATACATACATAAGATAATGTTTTGTAATAAAGTATGGAGAAGCAGAACGAATTAAATCTCACATCATTTAAACAAGAAGAAAAGTGATATTAGATTTTTTTTTTAAAGTTAAATGCTATACTGGCCTAGGAATACCCATACCCATTGTAGATTTCTGTGCTCTCATTTGTCAGCAAATCTTATACTGTAAAACGAGGAATATTTGCGTGCATTTCAATATTGCAAATTTCGCAAGAGCCAAGATTTGCAAAATTGAAATGCATGTGAAAGTTTTCGTCTGCACTACACATTGAATGCCAGTGGAAAAGGCTGTCGGCTCCAATTCATGAAAATGTCATGCCGCAATGCCAGTACTCCAATTTCAGGTGTCTCTGTCTCTTCAAGCAAGACTACAGTGTATGAGGAAAGTGAAGTGCATTGGTCTGAGGAAACCAGTTTTTCTCCTGTTATATCGCAGTGGCTGGTATTTGCCCATGCAAATCAAGCCAAACAAAACCCGATCTCTATTAAAACCATGCGCAGTTATTATACCAATTAATATCCCTGGCAACAGGTACACGTGCGCTACGACAATCAGGGACAAACCGGCAATCAAAAATGAAGTGCATGTTGTGAATACAAGCTGATGGTGCTTAATATAACCGCCACCAGCACAATATCACCCGACTGTGTCGTTCAATAAACTGTAGGCAGGCCTATGTCCTATGTCATTGTCAGTTGGCAAATGTTTTTGCTGGTCTACACAGTCAGCAGAATCTATTTGGGATTGGTTTGAAAATTACCATTGTGGTAAGGAAATAAAATTCCATGTCTGTGGATTTAGTTTTCATTTTTGTAGACATTGATCAGCAGCAGTGAAAATTTTCAGCCAATATTATGTCCCTATTGAATGGAATTCGGCTCCAGTACATTGAAATAATGTGTTAACAGTTTATCACGTACACTGCATTTCATGGGTAATGATTCCAGATAGTGAAGCGGCATAGCTTGAAAAATAAGAGGAATTGTGCATTTTATGATAAAAGCACCAAATTTCGCACACATGTTGACAATTACATTTGGAAAAATTCAGATATTGGGCCATCGTAAATAGCGCCCTCAACGGCCAAGGCAGCCATTTTTCAAAATGGCCGCCATAAATGTCATTTTTCGTAAAAATTTACAAAGTTCAGAAGGGAAAATCAATAAGATTTTGCAAACTATTGGGAAATAACATTCAAAATAAATATAGATATTGGGCCATCGCAAATTGCGCCCTCAACGGCCATGGCAGCCATTTTTCAAAATGGCCGCCATGAATGCCATTTTTCGCAAAATTTTTAAAAATTAAAACGGGAAAATCAGTAAGATTTTGCAAACGAGTGGGAAATAACATTCAAAATAAACTCAGATATTGGGCCATAGTAAATAGCGCCCTCAACGGCCATAGCAGCAATTCTTTTCAGAATGGCCGCCATAAATGTCATTTTTCGTAAAAATTTACAAATTTCAGAAGGGAAAATCAATAAGACTTTGCAAACGAGTGGGATATAACAGTAAAAATAAATTGAGATATTGGGCCATCGAAAATTGCGCCCCCTAACGGTCATGGCAGCCACTTTTTCAAAATGGTCGCCATAAATGCCATTTTTCGCAAAAAATTAAAAATTTTAGAAGGGAAAATTGATAAGATTTTGCAAACGAGTGGGAAATAAAATTCAAAATAAATTTAGATGTTGGGCCATCGCAAATTGCGCCCTCAACGCCAATGGCGGCCATGTTTAAAATTGGCTGCCATAAATACCACCTTTTTCTCTGAATTTGTTAATTCCAGAAGAAAAAATCAGTAAGATCTTGCACTCAATTTATAAATTTCATTTGAAATAGATCTTGCGCCTATTTATTACATTATTGTAAATAGCCCCCTCAATGGCCATTGCAGCCATTTTTCAAAATGGCCACCATGGATTCCATTATTTTTTATTTCCTGATTTCACAGAAGTAAAAGTCAATAAGATTTTGCACACAATTTGAAAATTATGTTTGAAATAAATATTTGTATTAGATTATCATAACACTGCCCTCAACGGCCATGGCCGCCATATTCCAAAATGGCTGCCATTGTCATAATGATTTTGTTTTCAAAAATGGTAATTTCATAAAGAAAAGTCAACAAATGTGTACATAAATTGAAAATCATGTTTAAAATCAAACAATATATCTAGATTGCATTAACTCTAGAAATTGTTCCTTCGCAAATTTTCAAGAACAAAAAAAAAAAATTGCTAATAACGGCAATTGCAGCCATTTTCCAAAATGGCTGTCAGAGATGCCATTTTTCTTTTATGAAGATGTCCTAATGCCGGAAGAATACAATAAACATTTTTGCGCAAGTTGACAATTACATACAAAGAAGTTTAGACATTGAGCCATCACAAGCTGTGTTCTCAATGGCTATTTCACCTATTTGTCAAAGTGGTTACAATACACACTTCTTTTTGTTTTTTGTCTTGAAAATTTGCTTAACTTCAGAAGGAGAAGGCAGTAGAATACTCACAGAGACATTATATAATCTGAAATATGGTGTTAAAGAAATCATTTGCGGAACAACTAAAATAAACAAGGCAAATGCTTAGCGATTATATCTCACCAATGATGAATGCATATTTCAGGTGGCAAACTTGAAAAATTTCCGAAAAAGAGTAATATGAATATCTAGGGATAATGGCGCCATGTATTAACTTTGACAGTATCACCATATCATTGAATATATGGGATTATATGACGTGTATCTATTCCAAAATGTAACTTTCTAAATATTGTTAAGACAAATACGAAAAAATGGCCTTTCAATTTACGAAAAAAGTTAATTTACTTGCCATGCTTCCATAAAAACACATACCTTTGATATCCATACTGTTAGCTGTCACATGCGAAATACTGCAGTTAGAACTAAACTGAAAACATGAATTTACAACTAACCCATCAATGAAACCTTTTTTGAAATTTTGATTTCTTTGAACACCAGATTGCATTAGATGTAATGGCTATTTAGCAGTATTCTATTGCTTTCTCCTTCTGGAATAAGCAAATTAAAAAAAAAAAGGGAGTGTGTGGAAACCATTTTGACAAAGAACTGCCATAGCCGTTGGGGACGATGTTTAAATGGTGGCTCAATATCTTCATTTCAAATTCAAATTCAAATTCAAACTTGAATTTATTTGAATGTCTTTTGTCAATTTGCACAAGAACTGTTTTTGTCTTCTTCTGGCAATATCATAGTTTCAAGAAATAAATAGCATCTATAGTGGCCATTTGGAAAATGACTGCCATGGTCGTTGATGGTGCCATTTGTAATGACCTCGTATGTTATTTTCTTTTGAATATGATTTTCAACTTATGTGCAAATTTCATTGATTTTCTCTCTGAAATTAGCATATCTTTCCACAAAAAAAAACCCAAAACAAAACAAAACAGACATCCATGGCGGTCAGCATGGCCCTTGAGGGCGCCTTCTAAGAAGACCTTATACTTAAATTTATTTTTTAGCATAATTTTCAACTTGTTTGCAAAGTCTTATTGACTTTTCCTTCTGCAAGCAGCAAATTTTTGCAAAAAAAAGGGGGAGGGGGCATCCATGGCAGCTGTTTTGAAACTTGGCTGCTATGGCTTTTGAGGGTGCACATTTGGATGGCCTATTATCAAATTCAGTTTGAATGTAATTTTTCACCTTCACGGAAATTCTGATTAGACATCTGCAACACTTTACGAAAAAAAAAGACATTCATGGTGGCCATTTTGAAAAAAGGCTGGAATGGCCATTGAGGGGGCAATTTGCAATGGCCCAATAACTTTACTTTTGCATGTAATTTCCCACCTGTTTGCAAAATCTCGTTGGCTTTCCCTTCTGATTTTAGTAAATCTTTTCGAAAATATAGCATTTATGGCGGCCATTTTGAAAAATGGCTGCCATGACCTTTGAGGGCGCAATTTCCGATGGCCCAATATCGAAATTTATTTTAAATGTCATTTCCCATTTATAAGCAAAATCTCATTGATTTTTCCTTTTGAAATTAACATTCTTTTAAATGAAAAAGTGGCACTTATGGTGCCCATTTAGAAAAAAAAAATGGCTGCCATAGCCATATAGAGAACAATTTTCAATTGCCCAATATCTGGATTTATTTTGGATGTAATTTCCCGCTTGTTTGCAAAAAAGAAAAAAAAAGGGCTTTCCCTTCTGAAATTTGCATTTTTTAACAAAAAGATAGCATTTATGGCGGCCATTTTGAAAAAAAAATGGCCACCATGGCCGTTGAGGGCGTAATTTCCGATGGCCCAATATCTAGATTTATTTTGAATGTAATTAACATTTATGGGGAAAATCTTTTTAACTTTTCCCTTCTGAAATTTGCAAAATCATCGAAGAAGTGGCACATTAGACAGCCATTTTGAAAAATGGCTGTCATGGACGTTGAGGGCGCAATTAACAATGGCGAAATACTTAAATTAATTTTGAATGTAATTTCCCACTTGTTTGCAAAATCTTACTGGCTTTCCCTTCTGAAATTAGCAAATATTTTGAAAAAATGGCATTTATGGCGGCCATTTTGAAAAATGGCTGCAATGGCCGTTGAGGGCGCTATTTTTCCGATGGCCCGATACCTAGATTTATTTTGAATGTAATTTCCCATTTCAACCAAAATCTTATTGACTTTTCTCTCCTAAGATTAGCAAATTTTACGAAAACATGGTATTTATGGCAGCCATTTTGAAAGATGGCTGCCATGGACGTTGAGGGCGCTATTTACGATGGCCCAATATCTAAATTTAATCTGAACGTGATTGTCAACCTGTGTACGAAATTTGGTGCTTTTATCACAAAATGCACAATTGTTCGGCTATGCCGCTCTACTAAGATTAAAATCAGATGAGCACTATATTGAACTATTTTGGGAAATCTCATTTTGATTTTCTATAGAAGCTTTGTCCAACAATAGCAAACCTGAAGACTGCCATAGCTCTCTCTTCATGAATATTTCAGGCTTTTACAAGTTCCATGGAAGTCACAAAGGTGATATTTGATGCATGAGTGGCAATGGCTTAATTCTAAGCAAGTAACCTCCAAATGTGACATAAAGATATTGTCAAACATTCACTTTATCAAGAAGAACACACGGACTAATCTCTTTGTTCGTGTGGCCTTGAGGCTGGCTGGATCATTACATATGTATGTGAGATGATACGATTTATGGCGCCAAAGACATGACCTAAAATGACTGAGCCAATTTTACTTTAATAATATGTCATTCGTTGCAAGGAACTAATTAATATTATAGATGCCCTCATACCATATATGAATACTTAAATTCTGTTTGGTGAGATAAGGTTTTAGAAGTTACTATTATTTTTGGTTGATCCTGCTGCATAATTCAATTTTTAGTGTATATATATGTCATCTCTACTTTGCTATTGGCACCACTTGTAATTTTCATTTCTGAATCGTGGTTGGAATTAATTTTTGAAGGGTTATTGATATAATTCTGCGTTAAATGATGCAACCCACATTTGATATGGTTCTTTTGTTTGTTTGTTTTTTTGTGTTTGTGTTTTTGTTTTTTGCTGTGAAATCGAACAAATGAAAATATCCAATGACACATTTCTTTCTCAGGCATGTATTCTAGATGTTACACTACAGATAGTGGCATATTAGAAGTCAGCATCACTGTAATAAAAAGCATCCATCTTCATTTAACTGAGCCATGGTAACAGTATGGCATTCTGAATAGCTTATCAAACATTTATTTACAGTGCTTTTTCCTCTTTGATGATAGAAAAGCAGAGCCAGCTACTGAAACTTATCCGTCTTCATCCAGTGGAGACAGACAGTTTTTCTCTAACTTGAGCTTTGATAATTAATACTAACTCATCATGGTTGTCAAGCATTGGGTCTGGCTCCACAGACTAACAACATAGAGCACAATCGTCGCATTAAACACTGCGAGAGGTCGTAACGTCTGCTTTGAGCAAATATGTACGCAGCGAGAACTTGAGAGCTTAGTGGAAAATAATGGCAAACAATGGGAGCACAAGGTCAATCTGAAAGTTTGAGAGCAATGAGGAGAGTTTATAGATTTTGGATGATTCATACGCGAATTTAATACATTTTGTTACAGTGAGCTGCTGGAGAGAGAAATTTGCACCCAGGGACTTGAGTAAAGTGTGAGCTATGTATGTGATGATGCACTTTAGACTGTGAGAGGTGCACTTTAATGATTTGTTCTGTGTATTGTACAGTGTAGCTGTCATATATTTCTTTGAAAATTGTGAATGTACAGAGGATGGATAGCTGTGATACAAGTTTTTTTGTGTGTGTGTGTATGTGTGTGTTTTCATTCTATTTTGAAGATGATTTATGGACGGATGCTGTTTGATGTGAATGGGAACTTCTGAGTTTAAGTTTCCAGGTGCATCACAGCTTTGATGTTGATTAAGAAATGAGAAATACAAAGGTAGATACATTATATGGTTAATATCATTTGTAGAATAATGTACATTGTAAATCAATTTACTCATTGCAGAAGAGGTTTAATTTCTTGAGGAATTCATGATATTATTTCATCAGTTGTACTGATATTCATGTGTTCCTTTAAGATTGATCAAACAGAAAGGATCATACATTTGGCAAAAAAAAAAGATGATTTTGTAGAAACTGATAAAATGTAATGTGTGTCTTTCTGTAGATTATTTCTGAATATGGAATAGATAGGCATATATTATGTTTATTTTTTCATCTGACTGTACCCGTAACGTTTAATACCCTGTTCTGTTCCTCTCCGTGTCCAGGTTTCAACTATTAGATAATTCATTGGATATTGCCTCTCCAAAGTTAGACAATGCGGATTTAAACCAGACCGGACAATTGGAAGCATCTATTACAGTACCGACCAGCAGAAACTCGGAGTGACCATCGTCTGAATTTGCTGCCAGTAGCATATCCCACCATCCATGTATCTCTCGTCATTGAGATTGAGTTGGTAAAATGTCTCCCACGCCTCATCCTCGATGGCAATGGAACGAATGGCTGATGAGACGGTGTAGGAACAGAGTGAAAACGTCTCCAAACAAGAGGTAGGAAAGATTCCATGAATTTTGTCATATTTAGCCCCAACCTGAATGTTGTTTTTTGGCTGGAAGCCTCTTTACATTGCACAGATTTCATTTTGTTTCACACTGGTCAGAAGGGAAGTTGCACCTGTAATGACAGGTTTTACAAGAACTCACTCGAAGCTGAATTGTTTGTGATGAATTAAATTAAATTTTTAGTAATACACAGTAGAAAAGGAAACAAAAAAGGGAGATTGACTACTTTTTTCTGTTTGCCACAATTGGTCATTTTCCCTTGTTTGATACCAACACCTCAGTCTCTTGAAAGCACTAGGATTGCTTTCTAAAATGGCCGTATGTAAAGATTAAATACAACTATAGTTGTGAGCGACTTTCAGACTAGACAGGTTTTCTGTGAGTTTCCTGTGTTTACCAAGGGCTGTTTCACTTGGTGCTGTGTGTACCACAGAGATTCATATTCCCTTCGTAGCCATGAATTTGTCATTCAGTACAGTGTTTACAGTACACTCAAAATACATTACCATCAGATAATGCTGAAATCGTAGAAGAGCCGGGCCAGTGTGCATTGTGTACCCATTTTGTCTTGGGCTATAAATTGTCAGTAGGTAATACGTATCACTGCAGAGGCCTATTCATTAACCCATCACACACAGATACCTGGTGGTAAACTGTAAAGTTTGTAGAAAGACTTATTTGTATTTTCAGAATGAAATGAGTAGACCCTGTGGAAGGGGTTGGGGTGAGAGGGATAGATTTATGTTTTGTTTTGTTATAATTTTTATATAATTTCTGTTCCTATTGTGTTTCTTTGATATGTTCTTGCTTTAGTTGATGTATGTTTGACCTTTTGTTATTGTTGTTGCTGCTGCTGCTGTTGTTGTTGTTGATGGTATTGTTGGAGGACACAGATAATTGATTGACAAGCAGTCATCTTTACACATTTTGTATACTACCATGTAAGCTTAACGCTGGAATGCTATCCTTTGTAGTACAGTAAGGGATGGAATTTCGGTCTGCTCTTTGATTTTATTACAACAACAACATTGAACTCATTAACATATCCTGTCTGTTATGCTTTATACAAAGATGCAATGTGTGTGAGAGATAACTTCAATGCATTTATATGAAGCTTTGAAGATGACGTGTGTAGTAGAGAAGGCGATATCAGAGAGTGCTCTTATTGCATGTGTAAGTTTTCCATGTGAGCATATTTGTTAAGCCCTTCATTTTCAATGCTTTATATATTCAACATTATCCGATCTTCTTCAATTGCAAAACTATACACGAAAGGAGCTCAACAAGTATCCTAAAATAAGCTAAGCATAGTGAAATTAAACAGGATAAAGTAGAGAATGGCTACTGCACTGAAATAACAGAAAATCATCAAAGAGTTTCATTTCAAAGTCTTGTTTAGCGAACGCCAGATATGGTTGCATTGCTAGAAATCACAGACGGCGTCTTGATTGATTTGACTGTCCGCGTATCACTTTAGCACCGCGGTATCCCCTAAGATTTGGGTCAATTCATTCTGCACAATGTGCCGACGAGATTATTTGTGGTTGCTGCAAAGCGATGTATGGCTAATTCAGCTCCAAAGTGCAGCAGTGGTATGTTAACTTTAAATTTGTGCAAGGTTGCAGCCATGAAGAATAGGGCTTTATATTTCTGGCATGAAACAGTTTACTGTAAAATACCAAATCCTTTCTGATGACAAATGCTTCCAAATTCAATGAATTCATTACCTTTCCAGGGGGGCATTTCATAAAGCATTTTGTCCGACAACTTTTCGGACAAATGTGCTCTCAGCCGATCAGATGCAAGGATTTCAGTAGCTTTTCACAGTTTGTCAGACAAAATATTTGACAAAAAGCTTCATGAAATGCCCCCCAGATGCCCCCCCCCCTTTTGCTTGGATTTAGTAAAGAATCACCATTTACGGAAATAATACTCATCCATTTATCTAGCTTTATCGTGATAGAGCAAATTCTGTTCGTCTCTGTCCAAGAGAGCATTTGAGATGCTGAATTCATTCTAAAGTTGACACACCACCTGCGCATGTGGCGCATGTGTAATACCAGTTGATCCACAAATAAATGCCCAGGACCAGAGCTGGATAGATATTAAGAGACTGCTTTCAGAACCCAGTTTTTGTTGCCATGGGGTTGAATTGGATTTCCATGTGTCTCTGATAGTGACTTTTTCCCTCGTTATAAGATATTCATTGTTTCGTTTGTCTACTCCCTAATCCTTCTCCCTCTTCTTTATTTTATTTTGAATAGTATGTTTGGCTGTCCGTCTTTTTTTTAAATGATTCGGAATATGTCATATATGATAATGCCTGTGCACATCTTTCCATGTCTTTCAAGCTTTATCTGTTTCATTCTCCACACGTATTGTTTTCTGATGTCTTTCTGCTAATGATAGCATCATTCACACAGACAAAATTGCAGGATATCCATCGCAGTCCAGATACTGAGATATTTTAGAGCCTGCTCAGATGGACGGAAATATCCCGCTAATCGCTGATCGCGATAATTTGTGGACCAAACTGCTTCATGCCCGACATCTCCGTAAATGGTGACCCTTGCCCTTTTGTTCGTGCGCTGTTATGATGTTTTTTGAATGATGGGATCAACAGATCTTGAGATTACTTGCTCCAGCGTTCACACACTCACCATGACGCACATTATCGTGCTATTTCTCATTTTTATTTCTCAATTGCGATAATTCTTAGATAAATGGAAGATTTCGAAACTTGGATCGTTACGCTGATCACGCTATATCATGAGATTTTTGTGTCCATTGCAGGAAATTTGTCTTCGGTTAAATGTAAAATTCATCTGTTTCAATGAATTTTCAGATTTGGGAAATTTGTAACTATTGTTATGTTCTTGGTGAGCTGCATTTCCTGGTCATATCTTTTCTTACAAATAGGTTGGTAGCTGGGTTCACGCCTGCCAATATTAGAACAGCATCAAAATTCCTCTATTTTCATGAAGGCACAGTTCAGGCATTTTGGGAAGCTCTTTATTTCTTTTTGGCTAGGGAGGATGTACATGTACGTGTTGTAGATGTCATTCTTAAGTATTTGCCTTTTAAAGGGTTCAATTTCTGCAAGATGAAGTCTGTGAGTTGTCTGCCTGTGTAAAAGTGGAATGAAAGAGCGAAACCGTCCTGGAACAAAGATGCATTCGGTATCAACATCCTGTGATGAAAATGGTCTCCTCCTCCTCTTTTTCACCCTCTCTCTCTCCCTCCCCCTTTCTCTCTCTCTCTTCTTTAATACCCCATTCCCATTCCCCCTGTCCCACAGACTCGTAACCGATCGTCTGTTTGTTTCTCACTAGATTGCGTTTATTTGGACGTACCAGATCCGTGTGTCTCGCGCTGGCGAGGGGGTAGACAGCATTTGTTTGATGCTCCTCCTGGTCATGTTTCATAGAATAGCAGGACACGGCGATTTGTTAACTGAGTGGATATCTGGTATACAAGCAAATCGTAGACAGACAGGCAGGGATGGGATTTCTACTTCCCTGATGTACGGTAGAGCTAAAGAATAAAATAAGAGAGAAAAGAAAGGCTTGCGGAGGCAGAGCCTGCCCAAGTCGTCCAGTGATAGTACTCAGAGATTTAAAGAGACTGTTTAGCATTGTGTTGGTGGCTCATTTCAGAAGTTGTCCTAGTCTGCTGACTGCGCTGGATGATGATGCTCAAAGGCATGGAAAAACAGTCCAGCTTCTGAAAGGTTTGAGAATTTGAAACGTTGTCAAAGAGGGTCATAAAGAGTCGCAAGGGAGTCAGTCCAACCCTTCCCATTATGACAGTGCTTGCTGAAGGCAGCCATTTGGTACTTAGAAATAATTGTAATTATACCCCCGCCAAACGAAGTTTGAAGGGGGTATATAGGAATCAGTGGACGGTCGGGCAGTCGGGCGGTCGGGCGGTCGGGCGGTCGGGCGGTCGGGCGGTCGGTCCGTTGCAAATCTTGCGTCGCGAACTACTTCCTCAGTTTTCAACCGATTCCCATAAAACTTGGCACCGATGTGTGCCTTGGGTTGTAGATGTGCAAGACATATTTTTTGACAGTACCCAAAAGTACGTTGCCATGGTAACGGCATATTATGGGCAAAAATGGGTACAAATCTTGCGTTGCGAACTCCTCCCACAGTTTTTGATCAATTTTTATGAAATTAGGTACAGATGTTCATCTGAATATGTTAATGTGCAAGACACATATTTCCGCAGTGGCAAAAAGTGTGTTGCCATGGTAACGGCATGTTATTGGTAAAATATAGGGCAAAATGCTTCATGGCAAAACTGCTTCATCAATGTTCTTCCAATTCTCATGGAATTCATATTGAATGTTTGTCTTAGGATATAGGTCAGCATGACACATTTCTTGACAGTGACAAAAAGTATGTTGCCATGGTAACAGCTCACATATTATGAGCCAAAATGATGAAAAATTTTGTGTTGCAAACTACTTCCTCAGTTTTTGCCCAATTTCCATGAAACATGGTACAGATGTGTGCCTTTGGTTGTAGATGTGCAAGACGCATTTTTTGACAGTACCCGAAAGTATGTTGCCATGGTAACGGCATATTAATGGCAGAAGATCAAGGAAAGATCTTGCGGATTTAACTACGTCCTCAGTTTTTTGACCAAAGCTTATGAAATGTGGCACACACCTTGATCTTGGTGGGAAGATGTGGAAGACATATTTTTCGGATGTGTCGGAAGCTGCGTTGCCATGGTAACGGCATATAAATGGCAGAAGATCAAGGAAAGATCTTGCGGATTGAACTACTTCCTCTGTATTCGACTGAAGCTCATGAAATGTGGCACACACATTGGTCTTGGTGGGAAGATGTGCGAGACATATTTTTTGGACGTGTCGGAAGCTGCGTTGCCATGGTAATGGCATATTAATGGCGGAAGATCAAGGAAAGATCTTGTGGATTGAACTACTTCCTCAGTTTTTGACAAAAGCTTATGAAATGTGGCACACACAATAGTCTTGGTGGGAAGATGTGCAAGACATATTTTTCGGACGTGTCGGAAGCTGCGTTGCCATGGTAACGGCATTTAAATGGCAGAAGATCAAGGAAAGATCATTCCTTGGGTAAGACTGTCGTCACGGGGCGGGGGTATTATTCACCTTCAGTGATATTTCTAGTTGTCATTATTGACTAGACTACAGATGATTTGTGTCTACTGTTATGTGATATGGATATGAGTACATTTGCAAAACTTTATATGTCTTTGTGCTATATTTGGCTTGATAGTCTGCCATGGAAAAAAAAAACAACACTTTAATATTGATCTACCAGGGAAAACAAATATATAGTTTGCTCTTCCTATACTTATTAGGAGGAAAACACAGGCAATACACAATCATTGACAGCATGTCTGTTTAATATATTACATGAATTTCGGCAAACATGACTAATTCATTCTGCATTTGAAATAAGACCAAAGCCAAAGGCTACCAGTTGAGGGGAGTTGTGATTAGCAATAATTGTAGCAGGTGTATAGCAGAGAGCATTTTGAGGTAAAGAAAAAAAGAATGAGAGATATCAGTCTTCTGACCCCATAACCCTGGCCAATCCTGGCTCGCCTCTAGAAGGTGATTGGGAAGATTAACGGGAATACATAAAAGTGACAAAACTGCGTGTGATATGTTACTCATTTATAATGTACATCCCCCCAAAGCAAATGAAAAATGCCAGAGTCTGAAAAACTGCAGTAATCATGGGAGAGTGGATTTTATGAGTAGATAGATAAATGTAGTGTTGAGATGCACTTCAGCAATTGATGATGCTGAGTAACTTATCTGCCAGCGCTTTTATAAATGCATCGTTTCAGTGAAAGATGTAATGCCTTGTCTTTGGGTTGATGCGCCCCAAAACACCAACACCATTTATCATCGCCTGCAGGGCTCTGTGCAGTATGAAAAATGAAATTGCATTTTCATATATTTCGTCAAGCCTTGGAATATATATCTCTCTCTTTCTCATCCCCTTCTCTCTCTCCTTGTCTCTTTCTTCCACTCTCCTCTTTGCTGATTTGTGCACCCATCTGTGTTTATACAGCATTGTTTCCCATTTGCATTTTGATCATTAGTGCGAATCTGTGCTGCACTTTCTTCCCATGTGACTGAGTTTGCTCCCCAAATTGGCAACCATGTGTTGAGATCTGCTGTCGCTGGGCTCGAATACTTGTCTTCATGCAGTAGAGTACAATTATCCCAATCAGTACTCATCAAGTTAGTCCACAACCACAAATTCATCTTCGGCAATTTTCTTTTCCTGTCGGCTTCTTCCCTTGGCAGACGTGCACCCTGCCGCAGCGTATCTATCACTGCTAAGAGAGAAGACAAGGCAGAAAAGAAGAGTTCCTCCCATTTATTTCGCAATTTTGCGCAAGAGCTGAGATAAAAGCCAGCAAATTACGAGGCATCGTTCGTCGGGCATCGGGCGAAAAAAGGGAGGAAAGTGGTCTCCATCCTCACCAGAGACCAGAATGAGACCACGATTTTATTGGCCCGTGGGGCAACCCATATTGTGTGTCCATCGCTCCTCTTTGTGGAGGTCCTCCCTATGCAAAGTACCTCTGAGGGAAGGTGAGGGTGGGGGGGGGGGGGGGGGGGGGAGGAAGAAGTAGAGTGCCTTCAAGGGTCAGTGCACTTTCAGGTGTTTCCCCTCAATTCCTAGTGGTGGGTGTATGCATGTCTGAAGTATGTGTTCAACAAATTTGTTTATAAGGGCCCGAGCATGCCTGGTTGGTATATAGTCTTGGAAGAACAGACTGTTGAAAATATGAAGATTAGTGATTTTGATGGGTATGTCCATTGAGTCCTTGCCAGAGGCTTTTTTATTAAAGATTCAGTATTGTAGGGACTGACTGAATTAGAGCATGATTTCTGTGCAAAAACTGAAGACAATGCAGACAAGTAAAAGGAGACCTAGAAAATCAAGGTGTGTTTTTTAAACTATCAGCAGTCACTCTCTGAGTTAAAAAAGCATGTGTGCGTATGTTTGTATAGTGTGTGCTGTGTATGCATAGGAAAATGAACTTTCATTAAAACGTGCAGACATTTCACTATCATGACCCACACCAGGTTCTCTCTTTTTTTTTCTCTCTCTCTCCGCCCCCCCCCCCCCACCTTCCTTCCTTCCTTTAAGGTGTGCATTTTAATACTAGGGGCATTTTTCCCCGTACCTCATCCTGCAGGTATTGCCAATAATGCATTATAGACAAGTGCAGGGCCTTATAAATCATGGCAAATTAAAGGGAGAGTCACCTATTGCAACCAGTGTATGGTACCCTGCACACTCAAACACCCACTTTTGCCCCTCTTTTGGAATTTCTATTTTAGATGTGCACTAATACGCTTTTTTTGTAAAAGGAACCACCATTGTGAGAGAAGAGTTCCTTGACGTATCGTGAGCTAAAATATAAACATAAAATTAGTATCATTAAATAGTGGCAAGTGACAATTTATCTTAATTCATACCTGTCTCAAGAAGACAATGATACAGGTTAAAGGTACTGTTTACCTTTGGGAGCCGTGATTTGGAAAAAAAAAAAGGTTCCAGTTATCACATTTGATGCACATGTATAGGTCAGTTGTGTCAAAAAAAATATCCTACCATATGAAAATTTTGCTGTCAAGCCTAAAATACAAGGAAATTTTCTCAAGAAAACATTGTAACTGCAAGTACTAGGTTTATTCTAGAAATGATTTTATTATAACTGTTGATCACATGTTAACGATATTACTTGACATTGATAATCTGATTAACATTTTTACATGGGTAGTTTCTATCTTTAACTCACATTTTAGAACTATTTTGAAGCACTAAGCTGGGTTTTTGTTTCATCTGCAATTGGTAAATAATGCCTTTCAATTCATTTGTACAGTCACATGACTACATGTACATTGTATTATTTCATGGTGTTGCATAGTATGGATTGTCAGTTTTGATGATTTCAGGTAGAAGTTTTCTGCTCTTTTTCTCCTCACTCTGCTCAATGTTTCTCAAATTTTTGAAGATTCTTCTTTTCTTTGATTTAGCGTTTCCATTTATGTACAACATTATTTTCTTAGGATCCCTTCAGGGTTTCCCCTTTAACCATGCTGCATCGGTTTATGATATTGAAGGCCTGAAGCCCTTTGCACGTATTGGATTTCACCGATCTCTGTTTATTTGTCAGCCTTTTTCCACCTTCCATTACATGTTTCCTCCTTCGCTGACTCTCCAGGGTTTTCTGTTCATTTCCTCGAAATTTCTCTTCTTCAATAGCATCCCCCGCCACTCCCAAATATCCAAACAGCACTCTAATTTCTGATGTGGGATATAACTTCAATCACTTAGGGACTTGCCATTTGCTTGCAAGGGTGCTCTTAGACTATCAATCAAGGCAATGCACAAGAAACATTTGTAGGTTACGGGTGGTTGTGTGTAGTTTGCAGAAGAGCCCATTATTTTGCCATTACTTTGCAAAATAGCAAGCTGAGTGATCTCAGGCAATTGGAATTATAGCTTTCAACAGAGAAAACATTTCTATCCCTCCATGCATTGCCACTATACACCAGTGCTCCTCTTTATGGCCCTTTTGCAGAAAAAGATGCAATCAGACATATGATTAGTCAGAAAATCAAATGTATAACAAGTTGGGTATCAGCCAATCAGAATTGAGTATTCAGAGATTCACGCCAGTTGTATGTTTGATTTTCGAACTTAAATTTGATCTTACCTTTTATATGCAACAGGGCCCAGATCATGCAGCTTGTAAAGACATTAGTTCATTTTGGGATGTGGTGTGCCATTTTACTTCATAGCCCTAATGAGGGCTGTATGTCCAAGAAATCCAAACTTGTGAAAGAGGTATTTCAAACACTCATTGATACCTGATAACATCCAAAAACATTTATACAGTAACTGTACAGTATACTAAAAGAAAGGGGGGAAAAAAAGGTCCCACAAAGATCTGCAGAGTGTGTCCTTCTGCATTTTATATTGATACCAAAACATATGCTTAGCTCCAGCTGTTAAGCTGTCCCAACTACCATCGAACCTTTCACCTGGCTGGACATATGCTTGAGCATGATGTGACCAACGGAATCTTATCTTCCTGTATCTTGTCTGTGTTTTCTTTCTGTCTGGACACTGTCCAGTGTGACTCACTGGGACTTCACTCTTCTTTGTGTAGAGTGCCATGATAGCCCATCCACCCTCTCAACTGCACTATTGTGTGAGAGCTAGAAGGGCGCTCATTTGACTTTCACATTTTTTTTTAAAATTATTATTTTTTTTTTTTTTTTTGCGAATAGCATCATCTGAAAGATCTCATTGTTAGCCTTTGGAAGACAGTTCTGGAAGACTCAAAGAGCAATCCCGTGCCATATTTTGAGTTAATTGAAAATAAAAATAGATTAAAATCAGACAAACAAAATGGTAGTAGTTTCATCAAAGTCAGATTCACAGTATGAAAGCTGTTGCATTCCGAAGTTCCACATGTTTTTACCAAATAGTGATATTGGCCACAGCCATACATCGTGCAGAGCAGTGTAGGTGATGATGTCATGAACTTGCAATTCTCATTTTGGTTTGTATACAGAACTCACACAAATTTTGTTTCTAGTCAATAATTCAGCTACCACAACCACCTCCCCCCCCCCCCCCCATCACTCACCATTGCTAGGTTACAGCAACACCTTCATAAGTATGACTAATATATATTTTTTTTACATTTTTTGATAGAAAATGAAATTTAGTAGAGATTTTTGTGATTTTTGTGAATGTCATTTTTTTATGGAGAGCCAGAAGGGGGTTAATTAGAGCTAGACAAGTTAAAAACCTAATGGACAAACTATATGGAGGATCACTTGATTGTACTTGCTCCCTTTTGCTTTTCAACTCAGAGAGTATGTTGCCACCGCTGAAGCACATGAGATATGCAGATTAGTCCAATTCTAAACATGTATTTTAAAATTGTCACAGAAAATTACCTGAGTGTATCAGCATCCCAGTCACAGACAAATTATTATACTTATAACACAATGGGACTGATGATGACATTGACTGATTGACATCTCTCGTGAGTGGTGTGCTCAGTCAAAGGTGATCGTACAAACTTAGAGCTAAAATGTAGTGTGCAGAAGGGCTCAAATTTTATTTTCTACCTTTTGAAATTTGCTGGCAGCATTTTGAAAAGGGCTACATATAAACATATCAAGAAACTTGTCTGGCTGACGCAATTTGCCAGGGTAATGAGTTGTGTTTGGAGTATTTTGTTAAATTATTTCAGTCGTAGTGTCCCTTTCGCCATTCAGCAGTGATTTTGTAGAACATTGCTAGTTTGTACATGTTGATTGAATCTTTCCCTAGCAGTTGTATTGAACTGCATGCTGCTACAATGTAGCTATTGTAAACAGATTAACTGCTTGTAATTCCCTCTCTCGTGAGAGATACATCAACTTAGGGCCTGCTGCTATGGCCCAATATATTGCAATCGAAGTAATCAAATATACAGCATCATGTAGCAACCATAATCATGTATGCTCTTAGTATAGTTTGCAATATCTTGGACATATCTTTATGGCTGATATTTCACATTTGTGTTATTACCCAATTCAAATTGTGTTTTCACAGCATCATTTCATACATTTCTTATACATGATAAGAGTAAAATTCAACAGTTTCTGCAGCTTTATGAGAAATCTGTGTTTTGCCTTCAATACATTCGTACCATTAAAAACCATTTAAAAAGTTTTGAAACTGAATAGTCAAAAGGTAAGGTTAATGTTCATAGTTTATTGTTCATAACTCCAATCTTAGAGACAAACCAAGGAGTGACCTGTAGAAAAGAGCAATATGATGCTTACCTCTTGATCTTTACAATATTTATGATGATTAACAGTTGACCTTGTGATATTATGCTATCACATTTCACCATGTAGAACATTTACTTGTAATTGCATGTTGTACATAACATTTATTGAACATTGTAAATGTTTATTGAATCAGATGGCCATGTACAGTTTCATGAACTCTGTAATCATTGGTTGGATGAGCTAGTTCTGTGAAAAAACAAAAGGAGACAAATTCTTGGGTCTCCCTGTACTTTCAAAGTTTGTAATTTTAGAGATACACTGTAAGAATCACTCCTTGCGCAAGATCATTCCATCTTCCAATGTTCTCATAAAAAGTTCTCTGTGTTCCATGAAATTGATACTGAAAGTCATCGATTCAGTTTTTTTTAAATGTTTTGAGCATACATGCATACTAAGAAAGACCTTGTGGCTTTTAATAGTTCCCTTTCCTTGAACTCTCTTGAACCATGCTGGTTGAAGTTCACTTCCACTCCATGTTCAATTTGGCCTCGAGAAGTCATACAATGTACATTCTTTGTAGAGCTTTTTGAAGGCAGAAGGAGTGGGATCTTGAGTATACAACATATAGAGTACACACTAAAGAATAAAGGTTCAAATTTGCACCCAATTTGTCCCTATGCCAGCACCCTGGGGTGCACATTTGTACCTTTAATTATGCAATTAGAAAATTAAATCTCTTAATATTTATATTCGTACCTACAAAGATGCGGACATATCCATTAGAGTGTAAGTTTGATCTTACAAGTAAAACCTTGGTACTTGTGGTCCAAATGTTTAATTCGCAATGTATTAATGTTTATGGTGCATGTTTGCACCCTTGATTAGGACATAACTGAGGGTGCAAATTTGCAGCCCTGCAGGTTCAAAATTCAGCGTATTGCACCTGTAAGGGTGCAAATTGCTTATTGCAGTGCAAATTTGCACCCATTAGTGTGGTTGTATAGGGACAATTTTGGGGTTCAAATATGAACCCGTATTTCTTAGTGTGTAGGGGAGAAATACTACTTTGTCTTATTTCTTTGATTTCACTTCATCATTGTTCATTGCTTCAGGTAGTTTACAGTAGACTGAGAAAATGATTTATTTATTATCGTAAAAACCTGTCCATAGGCAGAGCATTTGAAGGAAGAAATCTTTGTTGTCATGAAATGGACCTCAGGCAGGAATCATGCTAATATGTTTGCATATATCATGGCAGGGTCCTATTAAAAGGTGAATTCTCCCCAAACATACATGCATATTATGTGGATTCAGCAAAGACAGACAATTTAAAGTCAAACACACAGTGCTGGATCCATGGTGTGTCTCAGGAAACTTTCCCTTTAAACCTTTCCACAAAGGTGATCATATTACATCGTGTCCAATCTTCCTATCAAAAGCCATGTTGGGTGTAAGATGTTGAGGATGACCCATTCCCCAACTTTATTGTGACAGACGGTAAATACAATTTTTGTTAATGGTGCATCTGATAAATGTTACATTGAGCCAGATGGGTTTTGCCTGTTATTATAGTCATCCCTTTTGACCAAATTTGTAAATGTGGTCAGGTGATGGTGGGAGGGTTTTATCACTCTCTCTCACTGCTGCCTCTGCCTGTCCTAGGGCTAAGAAGATGATGCTCAGGATGCGAGCCAACAGAGGAATCATTGTATACCAGGGCTTGTGATGTTCCTCTTTGATCTGTGTTATTCCTAGAGGCGAGATGTTGCACACAAGGGTGGGAGGGGGCTGTGATAGACAGGAGACCCCACCCACTGGTCCTGTCTTTTTTGTTTCCTTTGTATCTCACTGAATAAGAACTTCACTTATGGGAATATCTCTCAAAGCAAGAACCTACCTTGAATCAATCTAATCCTTTACTATTTTTACCACCCCCCCCCAAAAAAAATGTAGATAGATACATTGTAGATAGATACATTGTAGATAGATAGATAGATAGATAGATAGATAGATAGATAGACAGACAAATAGATTGATAGATAGATATATAGATATATCAACAGACAGACAGAGAGATAGATAGTTTGAATTATAGTGAGATAGATACATGTGTAGATGTTTAGCCCAATGATGATTTGAGCGTTACACTGTACTTGCCAAGATTTGCTACTCTCCTACATCATTTTGTGAATCAATGAATGAAGGTGCCATGGAACAGAGTGCTCTTAGACAGGTAAAAACTAGATGTAATCACTGTGATCATTCTTTGACAGAGTAGAAATACCATGTCAAGAAGTCGACCGATAAAGTGAAGAGTATCAGCTGTTCGATAGCCATCTTATGAAGATCACAGCAGAAACTTTGGCTCATTGAACTTTTGTAATTGTTTCAAATTCCTCAGCAAGGTCTGTACTGCAGATTTGTGTGCCATCATCGCCATAGTCAAATTCTTGTATTCACTGTGCATTCAGAACAGGATCTGATGATTTTGTTTAAAAATAAGATATATGAAACAATAAAATTCCATTTTTCTTTTTACAGATTGTATTGGTGTAAGACTTCTAATAAATGATCTGAAAATTTAAGCTAGAAGCCATTTTTAACCTAGAGAACTGTGTCTCTGTTGAATATGCAATTCATTTTGTGTTTTCTTTTGTGAAAACCCACTTTAACCAAAGGTGTATTACAGTGTTCAAACATGATTTGAAAGTTGTGATTATCAGCAGATATCATGAAAATTACTTTCTAACACCTTTGTGCAGAGGAGGGGTACAGTTGTTGAGTTTGATAGAGATTTTAGGGTTTGTTTATTTTTTCAAGTGCTTTAGCAATCATCTGTGACTAACAATATTCTAATTGGTCACTCACAATCACATCTTACTACAGAAGAGCACAAATGCAAATTGGATTTTAAGTCAAAGCGGTGACAAATTCAATTCAGATCAGCATCGAACCTCAAGATGGTGGTTGGGGGTGAGGGAAGACACTTTGTCATAGAGAGATACTGTAGCATAATTCCCTGGGAACCTGGGGATGACCAGACAGTGGCGCATCTTGTAAGAGGCGAGAGATCACCTCATTACCAGGCCAGTGTCCCACATCCGAGCTGGACAGGGGGGCAGACTGTGCGTTGTCAGCCGAGCGATCGCGCCCCTGTGCTTGACACAAACACCTCGGCGTTAATCACATTTTGACGCCTCCAGTACTGGGAGCCGGCGATATATGTGGCGCACGTCCGTGTGAGAAATGGAAGGATTGGGAGCCTGTGAGCTGAATGCGTAACAAGGTTAATACGCTGTCTTTTTTGGCCGTGAAGGTCACCCATTCCCGTTTGCGAGTGCTGTATTCCCTTTATCTGCCATATCTTAGCCAGAGATGGGATCTTGCATTGACAATGTGATGCTTTGGAATTCAAGCTCTTTTCCAGTTTATTTGTTAGAAATATGAGAACTATGAGTTTCCAAGACTTGTTTTGCTGGCTTAATGCCTTTGAGATGTTTGTAACAAAGAGCAGGTTGGTAAAATTCATGTTTTTAACAATTCATTGGTAGGAAACTTACAAACTGCACACTGCAATGACTTCCCCACATGGGATAAATGTGTAGCTATTGATGGGCACATTTTAGTGACATAAATTAGCAAAACTTTAAATGGGTTCTCATGCAGAAATTAGCCCTATATATAAGGTTGAACAAACAGCTCACAAGGTATTCTTTTTATAATAATGAAATGAATGAAACTTAACTACCAGATATTTGAGGCATTTCAGTCTTTAAGCAACTAAAAATGCATTAAAAAAAATATGTTGTTTTGATAATCAAAATAAACTTGACCATCAAGTGGATTGCCCCTGTACTGGAAATAGAGGGGGCTTTGCTGAAAGGGTAGGCCTACTCCTTTGCCAGTATGAGGTTCAGTATTCCTACACAGTGTATTTAGCTCATCAGGTCCATCACTGGTCTTCTTGAAACTCAGATGTTTGTACATCTGTATGTCACTGCAAGGGGAACTTAGTTTCAGGGTCTGAAGTCTTGATGGGAAGATCTTGTGAAAACACGCCCTCAGAAGTTGGCATAACAACTCTGAACCCAGATTGACAAATTTCTGACATCCGCTAGCAAATTGGACATGAGACAATGTGTGATGTGTTTTGGCACTTACTTCCCCTCCCCCGCCTCCCCCCCCCCCCCAAAAAAAAAAAGAAAGAAAAAGAATAAGCTTGTCGAAGTGACTAATGTTGTTTCAATTTTCTGCTTACAGTACTAGAAAAAGCAAACTAAAAAAACATGCAAAAAATATGAACAGAGTAAGAGAAAAAGAGATATATGACTAGCGTGTCTTGTCATAAGTTTGGAATATCTGCAAGATTTTAAATCATTATTTTTTGTCAGCAGTGCTTTGAAACACTGGCCTACATATGAAGCAGATTTTGTAATTTGACACGTGAAGACTTCATTTCTAGGTCTCGGTTCCTTCAGACTTATAGGAAAATACCAAGTTATAAAAAAAAAAGATACTTTGATAAAATAAACAGAATGCTGAAATGCTGAGAAACTGCAAATTGAGATTATATGACTAAAAGATATTGCTATTTTCTAAAACGTATTTAATGTTTTTAAACAATTTTATATCCTTTTCATGATGTGTTGAATTCTTTGAGTGCTCAGAAACCGTTAAATTATTGCTAAGCTTGTTACATAACCATGATGATTTGAGTTGACCTCTTATCTTTAAATATTTTTGCATCCTGCACATTGTACAGTATCTAAACTTTACAGCCAAATATTTTTTTTTTTTTTTGGGGGGGGGGGGTCAAAAGTGTGCTTTTATGTGGTGGCTGGCATTCTTTTCATTTCATTTCATTTTTTTTTTCATTTCATTTCAATTTATTTTCATATTTCTCACATAATATCACAATAAAGTATATAAATACGAAAATTATACAAAACATAATTTAGATGAGACTTCATCAGAATGTACAGAAGTTTGATTTGGTATAAACACGAGGTCTGTATGCATGCGAATTAAACTGTGGTCATAATGCGAAAAAATATGATGGGCCTGCGTAAAAACATTAGCTTGTACAACCGCAGGTCCCGTGAGTAATCAGATGAGGGGAAGTTTAAAGTACGGATGTTTTTTAAGACCAACTATATCTGGGGAAACCGATTAAAACAAACAAAACAAAAAATCCAATTAGATATATGTCACTAAATAAAAATACAGAAAACAGAAAGGTCACATGTTGCAGCAGTGAACAACAACTGCAGAGATTCAAGGGGTGTGTTGCAGAGTATAGAAAATGGCGTAAGTGTATGTCATAAATACATAAGTAGAAGGTGGAATAATGAGATTTGTCGTGAATGTAAACAATACCGAAAGCTCAGGAGTAACATTCCAACATGGGTCCTAAAACCAAGCATTTCGTGTGACCATAGTAACCGACAGCTGTCACGCGCGAGAATTTCGATAACCGAGTGGAACAATAGGTGCATGAACAGCGCAACAGGCAGACTGATCAAAAATAGTGTTCATGGTTAGGATCCCGCCGGACTAAGGTGGGATAGACAAGGGGTAACATGTAAAGAGCAACAAGAACTATACACTATGCGTGCCGTACAATGTAGCTGCTAAGAAGATATTGCTTCAGTTTTCGTTTGAATGAGGTTACAGTGGTACATAGTTGGAAAATATCCATAGTTGGAAAATTTGCAATATAAAGTGAGGCATCCTGCCTATCAGTATTGAAAAATGTAGAATCTGGAGAATTTAACAAAATGAAACTCAGAAATTTGATATTCGCGGCATTATGGGGTTTGGTGGTGACAGGTCATATTTAACATCCCCCAGCCTGGATCCAAACTCTGTCTACATTGTAGGAGAATGAGTGAATCCCTGGCAGGAGCTGTAAATGCAGTGCAGTCTGCTGATGGTTATTGGTTCTCTACCTTTAAATGCCAAACTGTCAGGATAGAGCATCTCTGGCTGTGAATCACGGAGTCAATTGGCTTAGAGCAAGAGGGTTAAAATATTAGCTGTCAAACTTCAATATCTTTACTTTTTCTGTTCTTCTTTAGATTTAGATATTAACCCCCTACATGCCAAGTTGCCAAGATATAGCCTATCGAGCGATGAATTATGTGTCGCATGAATCAAGTAGGAGGCAAGGAGTTAACCCGCCAGCCATCAGGGACAGGTCATCACTCGGTAACAAATGGCTACAAAAAGCAGGCGGCATCCCAATGTCTGTAGTCCCACACAGCTGAGAATGTGTGGTGGACTAATTGAAGGGACAGCGTGCTATTTACAGGCCCTGCGGATGAGGTCGGGCACATTCCGTACATGGTTTTAAAAGTGCGATCGATCAAAATGTTCGGAATCATCTGCCAGCGAGTTATGTGAGTGATTATCAGAATGTATGCTCGGAGGCCCTCCTGTGCCTAATGTTCATATCATGGGGTACATGAAAGTTTAGAGGATTTGCCTCCTATGGAACCATGTACACGTACATTACACTCACACACTCATACGTATGTGTACAATTACGTATTTGGATGTATGTTTATTTTGTGTGTATCTATCCACTACTGCTACAAAACTATAATTACAATCCTAAGAATATTTTTCAGTTGCCTGGAATTGATAAGGATCTTAAACATTAAAGGCATAATTTACCATTTGCAGATGAAACAAAAACCCAGCATTAGTGCTTTGAAATAGTTTTAAAATGTGAGTTAGGGATAGAAACAACCACTGTAAAGATTTGAATCCGCATAATCGATGTTAAGTATTGTTAAAACACAAAATGTGAACAATAGTTATAATAAAAATGTTTTCAGACTAAACTGTCTACAGTTATGGTTTAATGAGAAAAATATTGATATCTCCTTATGTTTCAGGCTTTATTGCAAAAATCTTATGGTAGGATGTTTTGTGATACAACAGACCTACACATATGCATCAAATGTGATATCTTGAAAAATTTTTAAATCACTGCTCCCAGAGATAAATAGGACCTTTAATTGAATGACAATCCACATAATCTAATCTTCATGCAGTTGATATGAAATAAGTGTTAGACACCAAAATGATTCCAAGAAGTCATCTCGCAAGTAATTACCAAAAAAGGAAAAAGAAAGGGGGGGGGGGGATCATTCCATTGTCTCCACACACAAAAAACAAACAAACAACAACAACACTCTGAATGACCTTTTAAGTACAATCATTGGTAGCTGGCCAAAGCCCAGAGATGTGTTTGTACTGGCAGTGGGATGTAAAGTATGGAGATGTGGTGAACTCGAAGCAGACAAGAATGGATGATGTCCATGGCACGGGATTCTCTGAGTTTGGAAAATCTCGGGAGAGCCAGGGACTGGAAGAAAAAAAAAAAATATGGTGCACGCCCACATCTCTTTCATCGCTGATCATGCAAAGAATGGAGAGCTTGTGTATGAGAAAGGAGGTCTGTCTTCTCACAGCTGTGGGATAAGAGACGGGATATGTGCAGATAGATATATTATATCAAAATATATTATATGCCAAAAGATGCTTCTCTTGTCACTATTGAGCCGGTGAGGAATTTTGATTGGTAGTGGCATCCAGTTAATTCACCACAAACATTTATTGCTTTTGACCATTTTATGCGGGCATTTCCCTCTGTATAGTGCATTATCCCTGTGTGACTTTCCAGCTGTGATTTTGTTTGTACAGGTGATAATGGCAGTGATAATTCAAGCTGGAGAAGCTCCGAATGAATCCTGACAGATGATATATGAATGAAAGAAAATATTGATATTTTGATAAGACTAATAAGAGCATTGAAATGTCGTCAATTTATGTAATTTGTCAATCTACTTGACAAGCTTCTAGATTTATGACCTGAATGATATCACGTATTTCTAACGTCACTAGAGAATTCATTTCATTTTCGTTGTGGCATTAGAAGAATCACATACTAAATTATGATTGAATCAATGACTTACGTCTGCCATACTGAGACCTAAATGATGCCATGTACGTCACATCTCCACGTGGGCAAAAACGTCGGAGAGAAAATACAGCGAAGGTGTTGTGTAATGTGACCAACGAGACCAAGTGCACAAGATTTTATCCAATCTGTTTGTAAAGATTTATTGCTCAAGATTTGACACCTCTAGGATCTGCCCAAATGTTACTATAAAGTGTAACCTGAGCAGCCATTCAAAAGGGAATGACACCTCAGCACTTGGATTTGGATTGGATACCACATCTCGGTAATTATCTGAGCATGACTGTGAGAGAGAAGATTGAAATAAGAGAAGGATGAGGGTGATGTATCCATGGTAACCGTGACACAGTGGATGATGGCCGTTCACACAGCTGGGTGTGACAGCAAGTTGGAAGAGGAGAATAGGATGACATCTGTTCTTTGGAGGATCCCATATTTTCCTCTCTCCTCAAGCATGTCATGCACATCTGTGGAATTATGACAGTTTTGTTTTAAAGGAAAAGTTGATAGCTGCTAGACAATGATAATGACTCTTTATCATAAGTTGTTGTTTTTTTTAAGGCAAAATGCAGTACATATGTGATATACTGAATATTTGTTTGTTTGTTATGTCACAATCCGTCCCCCCCCCCCCAAAAAAAAAGAGAAAACAAAAGATTTCATCATCTGAACCGAAATTGTAGGAATCAGCCATTCATCTCAGTTCTTTGCTGAGACATTGTTAATTGTTATGAATATATCTCTTGTCAAAGTGTTCTATGCAACTTTCTATAGAAAAAAATGTAAGCACCTAAATATGCCCTAATTTGCAAAGGATTGGTGAATTTTACTCCCCTTCCCAGAAAAAAAAAAAAACTGAAAAAAGATTATCTTGTTCAAAGTGTAGTCCTTTGAAGCAGCCATAACTCAAGATTTATTCAGTGACAGTGTACTGTTGATCTAAGTATGGAAAAATTGAAAATTTTGAATGGCATTGAAATAAACTGGTGATACCTGAAACAATCAGAGAAACATAAGATTCTAGGAAAGTATATTTATGACAAGACTCTGTACTTGTAAACAGGTTCTATCCCAATGAGAGTTATATTAAGAGTATCCAGATAATTCTTGGCTGACAAGATATGAAGTGGATTTTTGTAATTGAGACTCTGCAAAAGGGCAGTTTATTGAACTATATCTTTAAAAATGTCCAATCTGTACATCACCAGAATGGAAGCAAACCCCCCCCCCCCAAAAAAAAAAAAAAGAATCACGACCCCTTGGGGATGAGAGGTGATGTGTTCATCCACGTGGAACCATCTTGGTTTGTCAGGTCGACGTTCCCATTATTAAACCATGCACCAAAACGTGCCCGGTTAATTAAGGACCTCGGGTTATTAGCGAGTGAATTAAGGGTGCGAGTGTGTTTAGGGTTGCGTTATACGGTCCCCCATCGATGGGTATTATATTGCCTAGGACAACTGGTGTGTTCCCAATTATGTCCTCCCTGGGCTACTGAAGGGGGTCCGATATCCGTTCTGCCTCTCAAATTTCGTCCTCAGAGAAGTCAGCAGGACAGGCAAAATTTATCAGCGGACAATGCTGTTTTAAACAACGGACATAAAAGAATCAGAGTTGATTCATTAGAGGTAGTACTAATAATGATGTAGGTATTATTGATATTAGCTTTAATGATGATGACATGCCAGTAACAATGTTCTTTATCATTGTGTAATATTGAATGAATATTTTGTTGCTTGCCCCGCAGAAGGGCCCTAGCAGGTTTACATCATGCAAGCCTTAGAGCCCTTCTGCTAGGCAAGCAGCAATTTATGATTTATTGTCTTTTATTATGATAATGATACATGGATGACACTCCTGCTGCTCGTATAAATGATGATACCACACGATTGCAATGTAACACTCGTGATCATGATATCATGTTGCACTAATTGGGCATTTTTAGTGCTGCTGACATTGCTTTTAAATCATTTTTTTAATGACTAATAAATCCCCTTCCCTCAAAGAAGTATATAAGTGCAACTCTTTAACTAATGATGTGAAGGGGCATCATTCAGTCCTGTTTTATTTCTTGAGTAAAAGGGGGAAATTTAGTTCAGAGATGTTTACATTACAAAGGGAGAAATGTGAAGCGATGACATCATCCCTGTGCGTCTGATTTACATGTGTGATACTGACAAATTACTGATTCTTGAAAGCATGTGAAACTTCAAAATTCCATAATTATTCTTTCTTATAATAATTGTTGTCTAATTCCAGTAAAAAATTATTCCTTCCTGTCTGTGTGAGGTCAACCTGAACATGGCTTGATATTTCCCTTTAAGGGCTATGTGTGAATGTGATAGGTTCTGTCATGACATGTTAGCCTACTTAGACTGTTTTCACACCAGTCGAGAAACGTAATTGCAATGCTGAATTACAATTTTACATTTACAATCATGCTTCAAATTATCATCCATACACACGACTGAGGAAGGCTTCATGGATTCTTTGATTTGAATTTCAGAGCCAGGAAAGGAGGTGTGGCTTCCCTCCAACTTCCCATCCATCACTCTTGAGCGGTACAGTAAATAGTGCATGCTTTGACTGCGGTGCAATCATGAGGATTGTGATCTTTCTGTGGTTTAAAACGGTTTAAGCGGTTGAAAGGTCATTGTAAACTCTGCCCCAGAACATGATTTCAAAGTCAATCCATACACACAACTCAGTGAACTGTTTCGTTGCGTAATTCTGGCAAATTGTGATTAGAAAACACCTCTAGACCGTCATTAATGTGAATCATGACTGGAATTACGATTCAAATCACCCTCCGCGATTCCGGTTTGCATACACACAGCAAAAATGCATAATTTGAATCATGATTCCGGTGATGCATCAGTACAGTTGGGTTTCAAATTACGCACACTTCGTAAGAATGAAAACAGTCTCAGTCTCATTCCATGACAGATGTACAGATTGTTGATGGCTTTGATTGCCAGGAGGGCGATGAAAAAGCTTGCATTCATAAATATCTTGTCAGAATCATGTGTATGGCTAAAGATTCTCATTACACGTATGTTTATCTCAATGTCTCTGTAAGGATGTAAAACGCATTGATGAATCTCCTCTTGCTTGAATTTAGAAGAGTAATTCAGATGGGGCAGTACACACTGACAGTTATAAATGTCATGATTTTAAGAACACTCAAACCTTTCCAGTGAAAGCTGTGATTAAGCAGCTGTGGAAAGAGTTACCTAAAACATCAGGAAAATTACTCGCAGGCCAGTCAAACTATTGTTTACTTTAGTGTGGGATTTGTATAAAGTTATATTGTAAGTTCCACACTTTGTGCCTTGCCAGCTGAGGATGCCCATTACTTTGCCATTTAAGTTTTCTTATAAAAGTTTCATTACATTACAAGTTTGAATGGATAATGTTGAAATTTGGAAAATTGTATTTTTCCTAGGGGACAGAAATATTACCTACTCCAGTAAACCTTGAAGAATTATCTTTTTATAGTTTTATTAGTATTTATTGTTAAAAAATAAATTGCATTTACAGCAAAGAATAAAAATAATGTGAATTACAGAATCACAAAATTAAGGACCCTGAAGAATTATTGAAAAAGCTGTGAGATTGTCTAGGGAATGTGAAATCATTGCGGAAAACATTCTGCCATTAATTGAGCTTATGTGAAATTGACTTTGAGAGGAAGGAATTTGTTCAGCATTTAAATTTACTCAGCTGCAAAATTTGAGAACGATTTTTTGTATACCATAACTCTGAAATCGCTCTAAGACCAAAAGCCCTCTTTTATCACAATGCAGCTTTACGACACATTTCTAACTGATTTACATTTTGTGAAATGATAGCGGTATCAATTACAGTATGTATTTGTCATGGTACTATCATGCCAAGTTTTAGCATCACATTGGAGAGAGAAAGAATGAAAGAAAGAAAAAAGAGATTCTCCCTGAATCGTAATGTCTCCTAGAGAGTTTGTGTCAATAGTGCAGTGTCCCTTAAGAGTGGCATTGTCACGCTGATGAACGCTTTATTGATCGAGAAGTATAGAATTAATAAGGGATGCACTCTTGAACCCCGAAGTGTGCCAATTGTCACAAGAGTGGGGCTCCCTCTCTCTATCACCCATTACGACTGAACTTGTACACTTTCTTCGGGAGAAAACCAAACTCAATCTAGGTTTCATCGGGGAAAGTGAGGGCAATTTGGTGTCCTTTTGGGCTGTGCTCCGTACTTATGTGATATCTCTAAAAAGAGCAACTGAAGCAAGCACATTGGTTTATTGGAAAATATGAAAGCAATTTTGTATCCCTTTTTTCTCTCCTTTTTTTTTTTGCCACGAGTCTTTTGTAAGCCAGAATGTCTTTGGTCCGGAGGCACAAAGGGTAGGATGTTGGCACGACCAAGTCCGATCAATTACATTTAGCCACAGAGGTTATGAATCAAGGGACTTAAATAGAGTCTCGCCCTGTCTCGCCTTCTCTCTTTGGGTTTATTTCAAAGCTCCAAGGGAGGCAAAATAGGATGAACAGAGGACTGGGGTGGCTGGGCATTGTTTCATCAGCATCCCGTACGGCGAGTCTAACCAGCGGTAAATGGGGAAAGCGTGGATGTCACTTATGATGTAAATTGCCGGCTGACTTTACCTCACGTGCGCAGTTGCCGTTCACCCCGTAGGCATTTCTGAGATAGTAATTGTCAGTTGGTTGTCTGGACATTAAAGGAGCTGCACTATAATAGTGTGATGCAAACTGTCTCTTGAAGTCCATGTCATGGTTTGTGATGTGAATGAACTGCTGCCTAGCACTTCCAAGGACTATTGTGTCATTTGATTTTTTTTCAAGTGTATGATACTATTTAGCATCTTTTTGAACAACGGATTAAAAATTCCTGATGACTGAAGATCCATTAGATAAGGTCTTTGTAAAGTTGTTAGTCTAGTGCAGTCTGAATGAAATACCAGAAAGGTGTGGAATGAAGATTGATATTTCTTATGTGTTGTCTAATGTCTTCATGTGTTTTTAATTCAGCTGCTTTTAATTGGGTCCCCTAAAAAAGGTGTAACTTTAGTGTGAAAGTAAATCTGCAGTCATGTTTACTTTGGGTTAATTTGCTTCCTGGGATATCACTTTCTATGTCTTTTATAGTCTGTTGTAACCCACAAGAGCAATCCTATGAAGATAGTTGAAGATGATCCTTTTTCTAGCCATACATAAAATGCTGTTCCAGGAATTGGAAGTAGCAAGGAAGGATGAAAACATGTTACACATCTTAAACTACCAGAAATTTAGTTTCACAGACTTCAATCTGTTTAGTGCCTTTGTAATCATCTCTGCACATTAGTGCGTTTGGTTTGAATTAACTATGGTTGACAGTGAGACCCCAACAAAGAAATTGCTGTGTGCAAGAATATCTTGATAAGGAATGTAGGAATAAGACAAGAATTTCTGTATGTTCACCCAAAGTTTGGTCAAATTTTTAAATTCTAAGTCAACAATCAGTAGTTGCTGTGGGGTACTCACATTACGTGCAGTTTATTCTCTTAGGGAGTTGGATGATAAGTTTTGATAGTTCAGATTTTTTTTAAAAATGAGATTGGAATACAATGTCATTGTGTTTCTTTTGCAGGGGTGACGACCTGTAGAAAGTTTTACAGTTTTTTTATTGGTTTTTTTTGTTAATATCAATGATCCCATCCTTCCCCCACTACCACCCCCATTCTCATAATCTTTAACAAAGAAAGGATAATACCTCCAACTTTTCAAGATGAAATTTCCATGTAAGGCCAAAGTTATGAAGGTTTATAGTCATTAGGTTATCTAAATGTCATTGATCTATATTAGTGTCTTTGAGGGGTCAAGAGCATCAAAGGATGATTATCATGTTCTTATGTTCAGAGCCAACCCTGCTAATTACACTGTTAAGGAAGATCTGATCACAAACAATGCATGTAAGTACACAAGCAATTATGGATACCCTCTTTTTCTCCAACGGTTTTACTGATATCCATGCAAGTATATGAGGCATTTAGTACATGTATGTGGAGGTACCAGTGTTTGTCACCTGTGCTGTCTTCACACACCATCTTCAAGAGTCTACCAGCGCACAGCCTGTAACCTTTAAAATTTCGTCAGACCCCGTGCACAAGGGTCTGCCCAAATTGTTGTACTTTCTTCTCAAACTGCACTCTCTCTCTCATACTCGGTGTTTTCGTCCCGGAGATATTTATCCTAGGGAATGTATTGATCGCTCGCAGCTTCCAAGGAGTTGCCACCTTTCTGCCGATGAAGCCTCTAGTGACAGTTCAAGCAGAAAGAGTCCCATCTCAACGGCTTTCTCCGCTCTTCTTTAATATTCTTTTTTTCCCCCGTCTTCCTTCCAATACCTGGCGACTCATTTTCTGGGAGCAGCACTCGTCGTCCGGTAAGCTCTTTAGCGGAGACCTTATTACCGCACCCCATACTCCTTTCCATTCTGCGTCGCGTGAGATCTGCCGCTGTGTGTGAGCCGTTGTGTTTACGGTGGGGTTAATGAGTAGAAAGAAGAGAGAAATGAGCGAGGGGGTTTTTCTTTTTTGTGGTTGATGTTTTGTTTTTCATGGATAAAGTCTGTAATGGAATTTTGTCTGCTTCAACTGATTTTTGTTATGTGGGATGAAACTGGAATTCACACCATCACATTCTTGTCATTCTGCCTGAGAATTCTTGTGAAGTGTGTCATCCATAAATAAGGGGGGGGGGGGGCACAGTGAGATGAATTAAGCTGATCATTTATGAAGCAGCAAGACTGAGAAGGTTATTAACTCTTTATTATGCCCCCCAAAGTCTTGCAAACTCTATGAGAAATTTCCCTTGGTATCAAAAATCCGAGAGCATGATGTCCAAAATTTGCATCACGCTTTGTGCGACCGTGCTCATAATTAGCTGTCAGCTGTTAGCACATACATTAGCCCATGGAAAAACACCCCATCTCATGAAGGAGTTATGGCAGATTACTCCTTGATCTTTATATACCTAAACTTCTGCAGATACAAGAGCTGTATATGGGCTTGACAGGCATCAAGCTTGACAACAGCAACAAAATGACCCCCCCCCCAAAAAAAAAAAAAAGTGAATTATTGTTATCAACAATGATGAGATGGGACTGATTGTGATTACGTATCCAAGATCCTCAACAAGGACTATTTCTGTGATTTATGCCATTCTGCATTAAAGTTGGGTAATCAAGGTTGTAAAATTACTTGAAGAATCTAAGAATGCAGGCAGCTGCATACCGAGTCCATTCATACCATTTAATATATCTGCCAAGGAATCTATGTAAATGAGCAAACATGCAACCACAAAAGGATGGACAAATTTTGGCATGCACAGCCCCCACAGAAGAGTGAAAACAGATGTAACTGTAAAAGGTAGAACATTTAAGAAAGCTAACAGCATCTTGCCTTCCCTGCTCAGGGAAGATGGTGAATTCTTGGGGATCATGGAAGACAGATGTAGTTTGATGAGGGGTGAAGAGCTTCAGCCTGGTATTCTATTCAGAGAATCTGTCTTCCAAAAAGGGAGAGAGGATGCCACTTTCCAAGCAATTGTTAAAGGGTCTTCTTCAATAGTTTTGGAAATGAAATTAAGACATTAAAGGACAAGTTCACCTTCATAAACATAAGGATTGAGAAAATGCAACAATATTAGTAGAACACATCAGTGAAAGTTTGAGGAAAATTGGACAATCGATGCAAAAGTTATGAATTTTTAAAATTTTTGTGTTGGAACCGCTGGATGAGGAGACTACTACAGCTTGTGAGTCATATGCGTACAACAGTATAAAGAAAATATAAAAGAAAATTCAACATATTTTCACTTTTTTTGCATAATAAAAGAGCAATTGACTTGCCTCTTTCTGAAGGCAGGGGGAATAATATTACCCATAACATTTATCGGTAACGAGTCAGGGGAATGTGTACTTTTTTCAAAAGATGGAATTTTGTGAAATTCTCTTTATATTTTCCTTATATTGTTGTACGCATGTGACATCTAAGTTATTCATACACTGCAGTAGTCTTCTCATCCAGCGGGTACTGCACAAAAACTTCAAAAATTCATAACTTTTGAACGGATTGTCTGATTTTCCTCAAACTTTCAATGATGTGTTCTACTAATATTGCTACATTCTCTCAATCCTTATGTTTATGAAGGTGAACTTGTCCTTTAAGAAGGCCTCAAGGGGAGTCCCTTTTCTTTTGTATTCTTTGTCTTCTTCAGCCTGGTATGTTATTCAGAGAATCTGTCTTCCAAAAAGGGGAGGAGGATGCAACTTCCCAAGCTATTCTGTGAAATGGTCCTCATTAATAGTTTGGGAAATACAATCAAGATATAAGGAAATCCTCAAGGGAGGTCCCTTTTCATTTGTATCTTTTTCTCTTTTTTTTTTTCAGTTAATAGATGCTTTTACTCGGCAGTTTAGGCATTTCATTCTTTGCCGAGGACGAGATACCAAGCTATGTGAGACATTGCGGATTGTGTTACTGTATCACTGGCACAGGTTTTGTGGGAATGAACAGACAAGGGTCTCTCACAATGCTCAGCCTATACTGTTGTTCCCACTGACAGTTGCAATCCAGGATGAACCATATCAATTTTTAAATAGTAGAAAGAATCTTTCTCTTTCTCACAGGCTTCATGACAATTGAAAGAAGAAGATTGGTATTCTGTTCTTGTCTGCACAAAGATCAAATTTGCAGGGCTGAAATTGAGTGATGCCCAAGAAATTGAATCTTTCCCTGGCTTCTCTCTTTCTTTATCACACCCTTTCCTTTGTCTCAAAGTTTTCTGGTAATTCCTCTAATATTCATTGTTTCTTCTTCTCATCCCGCCCCTCCCCCCCCCCCCCCATCATGTAATAGAGAGAGAAAGATACTCACACACTCTTCTTCAAATATTCCTGGCACCGTCCTTACTTTTGGTTTCAGATTTTGTTGAGTTTTAATATAATATCATTGTTTTCTGTGCCTTTTTTTATTCGTAACTATTTTGCATTGTGAAGATTAAACTTTATCTGACATAACTCATATCAATTTCTGATGAAAGATACATTGGATATTGCTCAGTCTCATTGTTGTGTATGAAGAAATCTTAATCATAGTGACAGCCACACATTTATTCATATATACCAATCAATCAATTTATCAATCTAATTATCTGTCTGAATATTTACCCTACATGTAATTTTTCTCTATCTCTCTGTTTCTGTTATTTTTGTCTTGCCATTCATCTATCTTTTCACTCATTCAATCATATACACATAGTGTTGCTATCTATACAAAAAAAAAAAATACAGTAGAAAATGGGTTGGTGTGCAGCCCTGCTATGTATGCGGCATAAATTCTAATTTTCAGGGCTGCCAACATTGGAAACTAGTTGAGAGGGAGACTCCCATAGGCCAATGCTATAATTTAGGAGTCAAAATGAGTGAGATCAATATAAATGCATGCAAATGAAATAAAGTTTTATAGAGTGAGAAAGGACCAAAATGAGTGAGTCTCACTCTCAATGAGTGAGAGTTGGCAGCCCTGAATTTTATAATTTTTAAGTGTCATCTTGCATGCTATGAGTACATCCAAATAGCATCTT
The DNA here is from genome assembly GCF_040938485.1 of Diadema antillarum. NCBI lineage: Eukaryota > Metazoa > Echinodermata > Echinoidea > Diadematoida > Diadematidae > Diadema > Diadema antillarum. The sequence continues at coordinate 900,348 of NW_027271190.1, forward strand.
GGAATGGAAGTAGGAAGTCAGCAGGGCTAAAGAAAACATAAGGGTTAAAGAAAGAAGAAAGGATTGAGCATCTTCAGTCGCTATCATCACCCTGGATGCACCGGGAGCAAGATGCTGCTGTAGAAACACATTAATGCTCCCAATCTGTCTTCATATCCCATCCTCCTCTTGCTCATCTGTCATCCCTCTCCCCCATCACCTCACAACATTTGCTCCAGAAATCAAGAGCAAGCCCTCACGTTTACATCCCTGGCATCTTTTACGCATCCCTCCGTGTGTGTGTCTGTGTGTGTGTGTTTATCCAGCCTCTAATGCAAACATATGGTTGACTTTGTATCTGCCGGTGGATGCGAAAAGGTCTTAGTATGCCATCGGTGCGCTAATGGGGGACCGAATCGAGAATAAGACAAATGTCCTTTTCGATAAAGATGGACAATGTGCGGCTGAGATATCACTCAGTGGGCATTACGCTTTGTACATACTAAAAATCTACTGTATTTGTCCCTTTACATCCAACACATTCCTTAATGCATGGGACTGGGGAAAGGTAAGTGGGGTCACAATTCACTGATTGACTGTGGCAGACAGTTATGAAGATGCAAAATCAAATAACCTGACTTTCAAATATATTGGTACTTACCACCAAAGGCACAATGTATGGAAGTCTCTGAAGGTTAAAGGGTGTGTACAGCTCTGGTCGAGGTGAGGATTCAGCTTTTAACGTTTTGCGAGATATTCAGAAACCACTCTATGAGATGTCAAAGAGCATAAAATTCTAAGGGGTGTCAAAAGTTTATTTGATGAAAATTGGTTTTGAAGTGGCTGAGATATCCCAAAACAAAGTGAAACAAAGAGATCCTAATAAAGTTGTGGCCTGTAGTATTTTATTATTATCACTTTTTTGGATATCTCAGCCATTTGAAAACCAATTTTCATCAAGTAAATGTTGAATCCTTGTTAAAATTACATACTCTTTCATATTTCAAAAGAGGTTTCTCATTATCTCACTTAGGAATGTAAAAAACATGAATCCCCACCTCAACCAGTACTGTATAGCCCCTTTACCCTGAGTGTGTTATGATTGTGCTTTTTGTTTTTTTCTGGCTGTCTTTGTGTTTGCAAACATCTCCAATTAAAACTTCCAAGGGTGTGCTAATGAGGTAATAGTCGCCCCTTTATCTCATCAACTTCCAATCATTGGGCAAGGTGGGTGCAAAGACAAATTAATAGCACCTTGTCCTGCTGATCCTTCTTCAGTTGCTGTGTAAGCTTTAGTCTCAATATCCAGCCTTTTTTTTTCTTTTTTTTTTGTTGTTGTTAGGAGTAGGCTAAAGGTAGAAGGGATGCCCTAACGTTATTACCCCCATCGTTACGGACCATTGTCGCTGAACAGACATTCCTATCTTACCCCCCGCCCCCCCCCCCACATTCTATGAACACAGGATATGGCAGTTGTTGTATATTCTTGTCTGCTTCAGATTGGATGTGTAATTAGCTGTAAAGCTTAATATGATATACGTTTGTATTTCAGAGATTGACATTCTTTTTCTTCAATGGGTGTTTATTGACATTTAAAATGCATCAACCAGTACCATCATCAGTAATTAATATGAAGCATCTCTTATGGATTTATAACCTCTTTAGCATATATACTTTGGAAAGCAGCATGCTTTATAGGTTTTTACAGCTTGTTTGCACTTCAAATCAGTGACCATGTATCAACATCATTACTGATTTAATTGGGGTCTGGATGCAAGAGACTACCCAAGTGGACAGTTGTGCAGGGTTAGCTTCAGTGCATGATTTGAAACAGACCAGGAAATGCCCTCATTTTGTTTTAATTTCCTCCTAAATTGGACTCTGTAGACTTCCTGAAAGAGGACCAGTGAGGGGAAGACACTCACCGGCCATGTCACTGAGATAAGTGGTCATCGCTCGGTAGGATGGACATTGAATTTGCTAGGCATTATTGTTTTTTGTTCATTTTTTGTTATAGACTTCCAACCTACAATAGTACCAATGACAGTCATTTTGAATGTAGCATTTCTTTGCAAGTCATTATTGTGAAGGACAGACATTTAATGATTGTTAATGACAATCATTGCCTTCACAAATAAAGTGAATATCCTCATAATTAAAAGTTAATACCTTTTGGTACCGTTCTTGAATACAGTATGTACATATCTTAAATCTGGTATCCATTCACTTGTCGGATATTGAAGTGTTGCTCATTTAGGTGACGATTATTTATTATTCATGGATTAAGAGGCTAGGAATGAATCACAGATATTTGTTGACTTTTGCTCAATATGACAGCTTGCCCATATGCTGTTGACATCTATAGCATAAATCGCATAAGAGTCATCATCATGGGATTAACAATCATAAGGTTTTTGGTAATTGTTGTTGTTGTTTTTTGCATGCTGTTCACATGCATTACTTGAAGCAAATCCTTGTGAGGGATTTTATAAAAAAGAAAACAAGATGAACTAAGTCACATTTTAGAACTATTGTGAAGCACTAAAGCTGGGTTCTTGTTTCATCTGCAAATAGTAAATAATACATTTAATTGACTGGCCGTGAAGTTGATAACATGGCTGTTTGACTATTGTTTGTTTGTTGCAGTCAGAGTACAGTCATTGCTCGACAAGAACTTTTGTTTCACCTTGTGAAGACCCTGTAACTCTAACCGTGATAAAAAAGAAAAGTTTTTTTCAATTATGTGATTACAAATGATATTGGTTTTGTTTGTTTTGTTTTGTTTTGTTTTAGCCTGAGACCCCCTCTTTCTTATTTACTCAACCAGTGTATTTGAATCAGATTGTTGAGGGTACCATTGAGAGAGATAGAGAGCGTATTAAAAGAGAGAGAGGGGGGGGGGGTATTACTATCTAAAAAGGAGGTCATGGTATTGGAAGAAGTGAGTCACTGGAAAGTGAAGTACCCTCATAACGAAACATAAACAGCTATAAAGAGTTTATTAAAACAGAGAAAGAGCATTTCAGGCTATGAGGTAGAAAGTTCATGGTCTTGTTTGTATGAATGTGTGTGGGGGTGGTGCACGTGTATTTCTTGTTTTCTTTTTGAGAGGAGGTTGTTTGTTTGTTGTTCTGAAGAGGCATGCGCTCATTTCCACGATTGAGGAAGTGCAACTGATACTGAAAGGGATGTCCATTCACTGATATTTGTGTAGGTCACACCGTGATGTCATAGATTAAACCTAAACCGAACTCTGAGTGTCCAACCGATGGGCGTCCTTTTATCTGAAGATGGCGTATCCTCTTGTCTGGTCTGTGTGCGGAGAAGATAACCAATATGGTTTCCTGCATCTTTCTCCATCTTTTTTGTCCTCTCCTTTTTTCTCTTAACCCGTTGAGGATAAGTCCTGAGTATACTCGGGCAAGTGTCTATGGGAAATACGTGTTGTAGCAAAATCATACTGTCCTCAATGGGTTAATCTCTCCCTCTCTCCGTCTCTCCTTCTCTCTTACTGGTTCTCTACCATTTGTTATGAGTGAGAGTGAGATAAGGGAAGTTGGTAACCGGGTGTGGGATGTGATCGATTAATGAAGGGCATCGCTCCACAAGACTGAGAGGAAATCTCGCTTTTGACTCAGAAAAAAAGAGCATTCAGTAAAAAGAGAAGTAGAACTTACTGCCTGGTTTAAACATTAACTTCCTGTGGCACTTGATCGCTCTCCATGCCTTTTTCCCCCTCCCTTACTGTACTTGGTCGTTTGTATCTCTTCTGTCCAGTCATTAGACAAAGGTTTTCTGGTCTGTGTCATGTCCTGTATGTATCTTGTATAGTAAACATATCAAATTTTGTATCTGAGTATCAAAAATATCAAATAGCAGAAAGTTTTGGAGTAAAGATATCAAAGTGAAAGAAACATCAGAACATTTCTTAAGATATATTAAACTTGTGTGACAGTAGCAAGTATTCTTAAAGTGAAGGAACAAAGAGAACATATATCAAACTTTGTATGAGAGTAGCAAGTATATTAAAGGACAAGTTCACCTTCATAAACATAAGGATTGAGAGAATGTAGCAATGTTGGTAGAACACACCATTGAAAGTTTGAGGAAAATCAGACAATCCGTTCAAATGTTATGAATTTTTAAAGTTTTTTTGCAGTACCCGCTGGATGAGAAGACTACTGCAGTGTATGAATAACTTAGATGTCACATGCGTACAACAATATAAGGAAAATATAAAGAGAATTTCACAAAATTCCATCTTTTGAAAAAACTACACATTCCCCTGACTCGTTACCGACAAATGTTATGGGTAATATTATTCCCCCTGCCTTTAGAAAGAGGCAAGTCAATTGCTCTTTTATTATGCGAAAAAAGTGAAAATATGTTGAATTTTCTTTTACATTTTCTTTATACTGTTGTACGCATATGACTCACAAGCTGTAGTAGTCTCCTCATCCAGCGGTTCCAACACAAAAATTTAAAAAATTCATAACTTTTGCATCGATTGTCCAATTTTCCTCAAACTTTCACTGATGTGTTCTACTAATATTGCTACATTCTCTCAATCCTTATGTTTATGAAGGTGAACTTGTCCTTTAAAGTGGTAGAAAGACCCAGAACATTTGCTGTCTTTGTAGTGGAGTGAAATTATATTAGAATAGATAAACACCAAGAACATGAAATATTGTAAACTACGAATCAGAGTATCGTACACTCAAAATTGACAGAATGCTATAAAAAAGTAAGTAGACTTGAAATTTGGAATTGGTGATAACTGCCTGAGATTGTATGTGTAGTTCAGGTTTCAAACGATGTATGAGAGTATTCCAAGGAGGGTTCTGCATTGTTCCAGAAGACAGAAAGAAAATAGGTTTTGTCAACAAATTAGTTTATATCACAATGAATTCAGCTATTTTGTGATACTTGATAACTGTAATCCATGTACAATGTATTTTTTCTACATGGCATGTAGAGAATTACAAACTCTGATGTTTTTATATCGTGTTCACCGTCATTGAAGAAAAAATAACTGTGTTGTAGAACCAGAAGGACATTAGGTTAACTTTATGTTCTTTGTCAAGTGTTAACTCCCTTCTGCCACTCAGTGGCTCTGCCAAAGTATACCTCTGATGATCTTATGCAGCTAATTCCTTTGAATGTCTTTGATAATGCATCATTAAATTTAAGATGTTAAAGGTGTGTCGCTATTCTATTTTCATCTAAGACTATCCCATTGTCTGAAACAAAAACAAAAGATATGCACTCCGCCACAAGAATAGATTGATACCACTTGTCTACTCCAGCAAAATGACCAATTGACCTGAACAAAGCAAAGAGGATGTAATCTATTTGAATTATTCATGACAAAGTAATTAGTGAGCGTAATCCTGCAACATTAAATAGCGTCAAGATGTCTTGAGCTAACTACCTTGAAAATTACATGAGTCTTGTATTAAGTGGGAATTTGCTTTGTCTCCTTGTTTAATGTGTGAATGTGTGTTTAGCTTGCTCTCTCATGAATTTGTGTGTCTCTATCTGAGAGGGGGGGGGGGGGGGCTGAGTGAGAGTGGTTGTGTGTGCACTATGCATCATGGAGTGAGAGCGGTGTGAGAGAAAGGAGGAAGTGTGACCAGTCTCACCCACTGAGGAGATTGTTGTGGTGGCGATAGCTGGGACACCAGGACGGCCGACACAGGACAGACCCAATCCAATTGGCTCGTCCTCGTCCCTATCACTTCCCCTCCTCCCCTGCCTCCCCTCCTTCTGGCCGTAGCTGAGGGTATAAAATGCCCGCCGCAATCACTCTCACGGGCAGACGGCGAGTTGTGCTGGTCGTGGAAGGAGGTGAGTGAGAAGAGACAGGAAGAAGGAGAGACAGAAGGGAGGAAAGAAGGGAAGAGAGAGAGAAGGAGAGTGTGGAGCAGGCTTCACCCGTTGGATTTTGTCCCATCAAGTGAAGCAGGCTCAGAGTTGAGTAGAAACGTGGGTGCCAGTATACGGATTACCAGCATGCTGTTGGAGGAAGCTACTCCTGTGGATATATACCTTTAATATCATCGCTCTTGTGTTTATATGCGCTCATACATGCACGCTTTTGGCGTTGGGGATAAAAGTGTTTGATTCTTACCCCAGCTGGACAGACGGATGATATTTCACCCATTCGATGCGGCAAGATATATATTTCAAGGAGTGCATTATAATCAACCTCTATATCAATGACCTGGAGTTTTCTTTGTGGGATTCTTATTTCCGTTCCTGAGAGAAATTCTCTTCTTGATTATTTTCCAAGGACCCGTAGTGATGAATACGATGGAATTAACACGATATTGAGGGGAGCATTTGTCATCCAGGTTTGTGACTAATTTAGAGGCTAACAAGTTTTAATCATAATTATGATGATTGGATTCTGTCAAAAAATGTCTTGAGGATAGTCTTGAAGTAGAAGGGTGGTGACATTCTTGCCTACTGCCTGATTTCTGACATTTGTCTCATGTTGGTTGAATTGCTATGAGACATTGGCAGGATTTGATGTCATTTTTGTTGAACAGTTTTACTTTTTGAAAGGTTTCCTATTCTGATATACGTATTTATTGTTATGTTGTTGTTTTTTTCCGTTGTTATTTATTTCTTCCCACTCTTGAAAACAACTAATATCAAAATAATTATTGAAGAGAAACATGTATTTCAAGTTTCACTTGTTTTTTTCCACCAAAACTACACCATTTCAACCCTCAGAATATTGCAATGCTCTTTTCAAGGTTAGCATCCATGTTAAAGTGGGTAGACAGAAAGTAACAAGGCACCCTCACCTTTTGTGGTGTGTAGAGACATGAGCATACAGACATTTACATTGCTCTTTGTTTGCGTGCATTACGAATTTACTTTTGGGGGCTTTGTTGTTGTTGTTTTGCTCTGTCAAACGTGTGTTGGATCAAATTGTTTTAAACCATTATGATCTTTCATTTCCGAATGCATTTTATTTACGGTACATAATGCATCGACTGGAAGATACACAATCTCTGATGTCGGATCATTTGTACTCTCATTTCTTTGATGTGTGCTATACTTTCTGATATTTAAAGATTACTAGATTTCACCTGTAATTTGAGGCACACATTAGAATTGCACACAGTATGATTACAAATTCTATGTTAGTTGAATATCAATAATGCATATATCAATATTACACATCAGTATCTTGTTGCAGCAAGTTAACCATGAAGATTCTTGTCAGGTTACAGGAAATCAATTTTAGAGTAAGACGTGTAATCAACCAAAACTGCTATGACTGTTCTACTGAAGGGGCAATGTTCCTGGCTCAGACTTGTGTTTTATGTGTGTGTGAATATATTTTGTTGATCATATGGGATATGTAGTCGGAATGTATGAATCATTTTCTATCAATTTCATTTCTTTTCCAGCCGGCCGTACTTTCTTTTTCTATTTTGTCTTTTTGTCCAACAATTAGTTATTTCTTTCCTTGTGAGCAATGCGCCATTTTAATGTAATATTTCTGCATTTATCATTTCGTCCACTTTAGGTTTCCATATGAGGAGCATTAGATGAGCACACGTCACCACACAGGCTACTGTCTTTCAGAGCAGGAGTCGTCACTCGGCTTGACACCATGACAGAGGTCAGTACCATCTACCAGACCCAGATGCGGATCTCCGCCCCTCTCACCACCCTCATCCCGCCCTCCCAGCCACCACCGGAGAGGAGCCGGAGCAGGCAGGAGGAGGAGGAGGAGGCAAGGGGAGGATCACGCTCGCACGACCGTGGCTTCCAGATCCGACAGGGCTCCTTCAAGCTGAACGCCCTGCGCCTGCCCAAGCCCGTGGCCCGCTTCGTCATCATGCAGGTCATCTTCAGCTGTGGCTGTGCCCTGCTGGGCATCCTCTCCGTCGCCTTCCGTTGCTGGATGGCGTACCTGTGCATACCAGTCATCGTCGGGGCCATGGTAAGCCAGTCTAGAGCCTTGTCTGTCATCATCCTTCATCTTCTTTATAGCATCTCACGGGGGGAGCTGATCTCTCTGCTATCCTCGGCTCGCCTGGCCCTCGTATCACATCATGGATAATCTACTTTTCCCCGGGTGTCTTGAGTGATCATACAGAATGCTTTTCCACTTCTGTGTGTAATGGGATATCAATGCAGAGTAGGGCTATAAACAGCATGTCTGTCAACGGCTGGAATCTTCCATTTCAAGTAGGGAATGCAGTTTGCATTGCAGTAGAGTTATTGTGGCATAAATTAAAGATACACTGTACACAGAATCAGCAGCGCATTATAATTAAAATGCTACTTGCACTCACAAACCCAGCTGTCATAGTCCAAGTGGCTAGTCTACCCATGATGTACTGTACTGTGATAGTCATTTTCTTGTAGCATGCTTTATTAAAGGTAAGTGCATGCCTCTCATGGAGAAGCCAGCATTTTACACCATATTTGATGATTGAACCTGTTTTTAGTTATTCATACTGTACTGCAGTAGAGGCATCCACCACAAGGTTACTAATAAGTGAATGCTGCATGCCATAGATGTATCAGTATACAGTAGTGTTTAAAAAGGAATTCAAACTGATCAAACTGATCACGTTTTAACCCCCCCCCCCCCCCAAAAAAAAAAGGGAACAAATATTTACATATATTGTCTTAAATTCTTCCCCCATGCAATTTAAAGGCCTGTGTATGATGCATGATATATTGACACACAGTAAGAATTGTGGGAGGGAGTCTCGTCCAGTTCCCCCCCCCCCCCCATGCCATACGCAGTGTAATGTGAGCATGTGTCAATAGGTATGAAGTACAGTTTGTGTTACTTCTGTTTATTTTCTTGTCATTCCACAGGAACTGCTCATAGGAATTATTGGATATACTGCCATCAAGAGGCCTCATAAGAAAATCCTGGTGAGTGTGATGTCATTACTACAGCAGAGATGCCAACGTTTACTTTTTTTTTGTTGCAGTATTTGATATTGTTTCTTTGCCATAATACTGTAGGTTTCATGGAAACGCTGTTTTTGCCAAATTGTTCTTAATACTACACATGTCTATTGTAGGAGTGCATAAGTGCTGTTTTTCCACCAAAAATATGCCTTTTTAGCCCTCAGAATACTGCTGTGCTGTTTCCAAGGTTGGCATCCCTGTTATAGTTGCATAATGCACAAAAATAGTTGATATATTGCAGCCGTCCGTCAGTAATTCGCTCGGTGAGAACAACATTCACTGGCTTTAGAATTACAGCACATGGGCCTTGGAAAATTAATTATTAAGTTTTGATCCATGAAAGTGATGAATCAGATTTTCTTACTGCATCTCTCATTTCTATATGTGTGCCTGAACATTTCAGGTCATGTCTTTCATTCAAAATGAGGGTTCCTCAATTTATAACCCAAAATATTATTTCCTGAATTGCCGCACATTGTCAATTGTCTATCTGCCTTGTTGAGGTGTAGCTTTCACCATATTGTACTACACATGTTCACTGGATTTTGTCTAAATGTATGCAACATATCCATGCCATAAGAGGGGTAGAAAAATATTAAAGGAATCTTGTTCATATGGTTTCAGATGTACATGATATCTATTTTCAGTTTAGCTTATTAGTAGCAAGTTTTAGTTACCCTGTCAATTTCTGCACAGAATCAAAGCTGAGAATCCTTTCCTCTTCGTTTCTTAATGGCCATCATTAGCAGCGAATCTCTGCAAAGAATTGCAACACACTGGTGTCGAATAAAATTTGCCACATGCTGGTTTGACATAAAATTTGCCTCCATCAGGAGAACTTTATAGAGAGAACTGCAAATGTCTTGCAAAGGACTAATTTCTACGTTAAAATTATCTGTCAATATTTGAACCCTTTAAAAAAAAAGTCTTCCCCCACACAGTGCACTGGTGTCTCCCCCTCCCCCCCCCCCCCCACTCCCCTCCATGGGACAGAATGTATACCAAAGTGCATTCACCAGGCACCTGTAATATCCATTATATTTGACGACCCATCGCTGGCTTTATTTCTTTGCTTTGACACCTGCAGGTGAAGTGTTACTTCATTGGCTGCCTCATCGGCTCCCTCGCTGCCCTGGGTCTGGTCGTCTTCAGTATCATCGGCGCTGCCACCGAACAGGAGTACCAGTGCGTGCTGCTGCCAAACGTGTTTGCGGAGTGCAACGCCGTCAGGGTACGGGAAAATATATTGACTGAAAACATTCAGGATTATGTGTTCATTGATGATTTGTTTGATTTTCTTTTTTAATCTGTGGTTTATTTTTACTTGGTTAACCCATTGTAGACTAGTCCGGAGTATACTCCAGTTAGGGTAAGTAGGAAATGTTTTTTGCAGAAAAATCAGTCCATCTTCAAAGGGTTTACAATAATGAAAGATGTACATTTTATGGAGATAGTAAATATAAGTAGGTCAGGTTATGGTGGTAGATATGATTGATAGATATAGATACACCAGAAATGTATTCATTGCAACAGTATATTAAGCAGTAGAAGGAGCAGTAAGAACTGCTGTGTTGCTGTTTCTGTGAACCAAGAGATATTTGTATCTCCGTGATGATCAGGGAATTAATTTATGGAGCACACTGTGGACTTGAGCTGTCAAGTTTGTGTTTTTCCCTTAGCATGAAATATCACTGTCTCTTTCACATGTGGTTATCTGAGTCCAACGGCATGACGACACATCGTGTAGTGTCTTGTCCTAGTGTTATGTCATCAGGTACATGACGATTTTATATCACACAGTGACTTTTATGTGCTCTACACCAAGAGTGTTGAAAAGCATTCCCTCTGGTAAAGGAAGGATGAAGCTGTAGAATAGGTGCAAATCCAATTTACACCAGCCTTGCCGGGTGTCGAGCATGTATTTTACTTGTTGACACTCACAAGGTGAGGTCATAATTTAGCTTTCATAGCGTGGAGTCTCAAAGCATCAATAAAAGAAGTTTAAGTCATGATTATAAAGATGAAGAGGTAAGAAGCTTTAATCTACGTTCATAATGATTTATGTACGAGTTGATGCCAAGGTCTTTTCCATGAAGATTGAGCACTGAAAGATGCATGTAGCAACACCAGGAGGGAAATTGACATGGGGTCTTCCCATTCTCAGTACCAGAGCATGAGATTGGTTGGTTATGAGGAGGGTTCAAGGATTAAAGTGTATGGAAGGGGATGAACCCAGCCGTGATTGGTACAACTGGGCACACCATATATTTTGCAATCAAAATCTTAATATGCAAGTATGGACTTTTAAGACAATTTCCCAAGTGGTCAAATTTGCAATTGAGATCCTGATGCCAGGCATGGAATTCAAAATTATGATCCAATGCCAAGAAGCAGTGTTAGTCATAGCCCCCTTTGAGATCATACGCAATGCATTGCTGTTTTACAGGAGTCGGGTTTGTGTTCAGTTGACTTGTTTATTGAGGTTTATTGAGTGGCTACTCATAGCCAAGAAAATGAGCCATGGAATTTTTTTTTTTTTAATGCCATATTATTATGAAGTATTATAATCGTTGCTGGTGGGGCGACAAGACCTTGTATCTGCAAAATGTTACTTGTGAGGAGAGCAAAAAGAGGGGGTGAGGGGGGCAGCCAAAGCACTATGATATCAAATGGCATTGTCTTTCCTTTGACGTGCTGTGGTGGCTTCATTTTGGGGGTAAGACGGCTAGGATCTGGGTAGGACATCACTTTGTTTGACCGTTAATCCAAAAAAGTCATTTTCACCAAAATTTGAGATACCAAACATGGTCTTGTCACCCCAGCAACAGCATTAACCTGCGGTGAGAATTCATTATGGAGGGGCGGGGGAGGGGTGGGGGAGGGGACTGTGTGTGTGTGTGTGTGTAGAAAATGGGAAATACGTGTTGTAGCAAAATTAGTCTGTCCTCAATGGGTTATTGAATACTAAGGCCAAATCCCAGTCTTGCAGTGTGTAGGGGACATACATGTACAAGACAGAAATACAGAACTATAAAGTTTTCTTTTTTTTCAGGATGATCTGTTTCTTCACATCCTTATGAGCAAATATAAAGACTACTCTGATTTGGGAATTGTCATTGCCCAATGAGAAGTGTGTTAAAGCACAGATATTAAGATGAAACTTCCCTGAATTTGATGAGTATATGTTGGCAGCCCCGCATGTAGGCTTGTACCAGGCACATACAGTACATTGAGGAACCAAAGATAGGGAGAGTGATGTGTGTTACATGGTGAAACCCTGTGTAGAGGGGTGTCAAAGCAACACCATTGTCGTTTCCATGTATGGCAAAGAGGGGGAGGAAATTGACCGTTAGCTCCTTAAAGGACAGACAGACAAACACACACATACACACACACACACACACATACAATGTACATGTCTGCCTTAACCCATTGAGGACAAGTCCCGAGCCGAGTATACTCGGGCAAGCATCTATGGGATATGCGTGTTGTAGCAAAATCAGTCCGTCCTCAACGGGTTACGATTTGTATCAAGTCCTATATGCAGACAGAGCAATCTGATCGTATAATCTATGACTTGTCAGCAGAGATGACATGAAATACAAAAATAATCTGTCGAATTCCACTTTATCACCCCCCCCCCCCCAAAAAAAAAAAAAAAAAAAACCCAAACACAACAATGACAGTATGTGAATGAATGCGGACACGCATGCCTAGTCGAGTGCAGCGGTGCATCAACTGTGACAGTGCTTCCGTTTTTCAAAGTCATTGTCATAAACTGAAAAGAACCCAAATTTTTACTTCAGTTTTTTTTTTTCTCGGAAGCTTTTTAGCGTCATTAAGCAGAGCTGTTTTGGCCAGAATGGTATACATGTGCAATATATATCTGGCAAACTGAATTACCTTGTACAAACGCATGTTCACTATTCATTTCTTCTTTTTCTGTCAGGAAAGAAAGGTACATCGGTACATGTACTAAGGATGATAATGAAAGCGGATTAGAACACAGTGTAATCAAAGATTTCCAAGGTTGATCAGGGGTGATAAATATTCAAGAAAAAAAAGTACCAATAATGGACAAATTCTTCCGTTGTGTGATGATACATTGTATGAGTAGCATTGGGATAACTTTTGGTATTGAACCACAAAGTGATTGATCCAAAATTAGCACCCAGTTTATGTATGATTAGGTCATACATCGTATATGTTTTTGTAGGTGGTAGATGTCCTTGTTCAGCCCATCAAATTTCCATCACATTTTCATGAATGCTTGTATCTGATATCGCACAAACATGACAGAAATTGTGTGGAAGAAAAATGTGGACATTTTATTCATGATGGAGCAGTGTGAATATTTCATGAATATTTTCCCATTTTCTCAGAATTTCTGCAGTCATTTTTCCTGTTTAATTCATTAAGTGTAACTTTCTGACGATGAACTTGATGTTGAGATATGTTTCCCACATAAACTTGTTTTCTCATGCTAGAAGGTAACATTGTGTTTGTTCTTTCTCTTTTATGAAATAAAAGCTTTAATACAGACCCAGATACATAGTTCTTGGACCATTTGAAAAAAAAACAAACAAACACACAAACAAACATTTCGCTAAACTTGCTATCTTTTATAATCATATACACATAGAGACATCATGGCACATGTACAATTTAGTTTTATCGCTTATCACTCACTGGCTATTTTTCTTAACTGAAAACTTATTCATACCAGTCCTGCAAACCTACATCAGTGTCCATGGAAATTCTTGTTGCGTGTTTTCTTTAGCACATTTTGCTTGCTTAGTACATTAATGATGAAATAGTTTTTGAAGCTTATGAGTTCCAGTACTATTAAAGGCAGAGGCTACCATCTTGTATTTATATGTCATGATGTTTCCATAAACACATATCCCACCTTCTCCTCGTTGGTCTGCATCCAGGGGGCGCGCTTCGCTATCGAACTGACCACGGTCATCATCGGCATCGGGGAGATCGTCGTCAGCCTCGTCATGTTCATGATCATGTGCTACGGGTCGTGCACGAGGGACCCCGGGGAAGAACAGCGGGCGAGGTCAAGGGTGAGAGTTCATTGACCTTTACATGTGATATATATATATAGAATGATGTACAGGGTGCTACATGGCCTTTTTTTTTAACCACTTGCCCAGTCAGGCAAGCAGAAGTTGCTGAAATGAAGTTATAAGTGCATTGCATCATTGAGTGGTCATTATCTTAGGGCTTCTGTATGGTTGACTTCATGGGCCATAGGGGGGATAAAGTGAAAGAAAAAAAAAAGGTGTCTTCAAAATTTTTTGCTTGCCCTATTCAAGCAAGCATTTTTTGCTTGCCCTATTCAAGCAAGCATTTTTTGTCATTGTTCCAACACACTTGCCCGACTTTGATTTTCACTTGCCCCGGGCAATCGGGCAAGCGATTATGTTGCGCCTTGTTGAATATACATCCCATGACTGTGAGCACGGATTGTTGCACCAAAGCAGTTCAAAGTACAATGTAATTGAACTTTGGGCCCTATGTATAGAGAGACTAACTAGTGAATGTTTAGCATCTTCTTGGTGGAGATACACATTTCTCTTTCCCATGAACACAGTACCATTGATACAATCATACTTGGTCACATCAGTCATAAGAAGTTTGACTTCATGGGCCGTATCTTGAAGTTTTTCCACATTCTCACGTTCAATGTGACGTAAGAGATTAGCTCATAGTATACTGCCTTCTTGCGCTGAACGTGCAATACGGAAAGGATTTGTGCAGGTCAGTAGCACAGTACCCAAGCATAGGACCAACCTCCGGTTGCCTTATCTGGATGGTCAAGGATCCCACAGGATGTTACGGTCAGCCACGGCGTGAAGTGGGCCAAGGGTAGTGACTCGTCAAAGCCTCACGGTCACTCTAATGGCCAGTCATTCAATCTCATACTAGTATCGCAGCACTCAGTTTCATGGTCCCTAAAAGTGATCATTAGGAGTGAAATGAACAATTTCCCTCTTAACGTGTTGGCAGAAGGATTTGAGAGAAAGAAAACTTCATCTGCGTGTACATCTAGTGTAAAAGGTTCCTTGAGGTACAAATAGAGTAGTCACTAGAGTAATTGACAAAATGTGCTTATCCTTCAGGACTCGTAAAAGTACACATTTATCTGGTTGTGTGATGCGTATGCAGTTTTGTTATGAGGTTGATTTCTGCTGTAGTAGGTTGATTTGTACAGTATATTGCCCTACTTTTCTTTTTGCTTTTTGCACTCTTTAAAAGAGCTTACCATAAATTTTGTGTAAAATTGGGTCACATTGCAGTTTTTATCTCCTTGTTTTAAAACAGTCTAAAAGAATACTGCATATGGCATCCGTTTTCTGTCTCTTTTAATCTCCGTATATCGTTGACAGAAAAAATGAAGGGAAACGTTGCCTGATGGATAAACATACCTTGGACAAAATGATTCATGTTTGCTAAGGTCTTCGTGTCACAGATCTGGACAGGAGAATAAACAGACAGCATATTTGTCTTGTAATTCATGAATTAGGTTAGACTACTTTAGGGGATACAGCCTGAGGAACGCTTAATACGTCTTTAAAGTTGCGATGAGCTGTCTAAAAGGTGCCATCACCCACTGATATTCATCTTCTCATGTCTCCGCATCACTGTGAGATATTTAGGGCTCGAAGTCTTGATTTCCCCAAAGAGTCAAATGATCTCTAAGGGACATGAACCGCGCTCCAGATAAACGAACTGGAAGTGGGATGATGTTTGTATTTCATTTCTGTTTCGGGCCAGCGCAGGCGTGATATGGGATGATGATTCATTTGGCGTCTCACGCTATAAAAACACTACGTATACCGGTGTCCCGTATCACGCCTTGTCGGCTTTACATCAAATGACAATGAGAAGACTACAGTTGTGAAGTAAAATTTCATTCTGGAAGTGTCACCTGTGTCTGGGTATGGTAGAAGGGGAAAAAAAAATCCATTAACTAGTCAGGGAAAAAATTCCTTCTCGTATTATGAACAAGTATGATTTGGATATTAATGAATGCCAGAAAGAAGCCAAACCTTTCAAACTGCTCTTGTTTTCTTCGATCAATATTGCTTGTTGTTGAGAAGAGTAATGACTAACTAAGTAATCATAGTCAGCAGGGAAAAAAAATGGATAAAGTCTTGTCTTGAAATTGATCAAGGGAAGCATCCTTTCCAACATAATTAGGAAATACGCAAGCACGTTTCTTTAATAGGAGAAAAGTAATGATGTTGGTTCAACCAAGATTACTACCTTATTTCTATGCAGACAATATTTTCAGTAGGCAAAGCAGTATTATGGTCATTTGGTACAGGTGTTGCAATGTGAGAAAATACAAAAATTTGTCCTTCAGTTCGTATTCAACTGATCACAAAAAAAAAGAATATATTTGGAGTGGCCTTGTGTGGTTCAATGTGTAAATTTATCTGCAGTCCCCATTTTAGAGGCATACAGTTTAATTGCTAGCAGAAAGACGAAGGCACCGCCACTGTTGTAGATGAAAGATAGGCAGGATCCACTACCAGCCCTTCATACCAGCATCTCTCCCCCCCCCCCCCCCCCCCCCCCCCACCAAACCTGATAAGAATCCATTTTCCACCTGTTTCTTGTTGTTGTTTTTTTACCCGGCCCTTGCACAGATGACGTTCTACATTGCTTTAATTATCAAATTGGGAGTTAACATGGGATCCAGGATGTGGAGGGAGGGTTGTTTGATAGTTTTTTGTATTTTTGCAGAGGAATAGTAAAGTATTTGTCCATCAACCCATCCCCATATTTCTTTTAATTAATGATGGTTACTGTGGAGGATTGTAATGATCAATACCTTTGGATTAAAAAAAAAGAAATTGGTTAGGATATGATAGCCAGCCACTCTTTCTATGCCCCTCCCGCTAAATAAAAACTAAGTGTGCTTTACCACTGATACCAATTTTGTGTCTGCCTCTAGGAGCCACGCCCAAACCCTGCCGATGGCATCCCAGAAAACTTGGAGCTGCCGTCGTACGATGAACACCACAACTACCCCACCTCGCCATTCCACGAGGTCTCCTTCATCAACACCATCTCACCGGGGAGTTTCGACCCTCCGTCTTACACCAACATCGGGCTTGTCAACGGTGAGTTGCCTACGTACTCGGCAAAGTGCTGTATAGGCCATATATTTAGCGAGTCTAAATTTTTGCGAATCGTGACTTCCATTTCGCAAGTGGTTACATTCGCAATCGTGGAGTACTGTACTGAACGGAGAAATGTATACTCGGATGTCACATTCATATCCGGATCAGAGTCATTATTTTAGTGTGTCTTTAATTTCGCAAATAGCACCTGACTCGCGAAATTTGCGAAAATAAAAACCTTGCAAAATATTTGGCGTATACAGTATCTCCGTGTGACACAAGACCTCACGGTGGTCTTAACGGTTTTAACAGTTCACACTAATGTAGTCAAATTATCAAATGTGTAAATTTTCATGTGTTACATCAGTTCCCTTGATAGTTGTGTGTGAATGATATTGTCAGTATGATTGAAACTTCCTTCCCTACACCCTGCCTTGCAACATTTAGAAAAGGGAAAAGAAATGTACCTCAAAATATATTACAATGAATGTGTGAATAACATTCTGTTATTGATATTTTGTTACTCAAGTTGTTAGTTATGCATCTGTTCGCTGAATTATTTATTCTATGTCTCCTTTCTCTTCTAGACGAACTGCCAGCTGGTTTTACCCCTCTAGCTGCCGCCATGGGACCGTCAGCTATTCCTGCTGAGCCTCCACCCCCTTACACGCTGTTCGCAGCCAGTCTGCACTCCACACCCCATGTGACCCGCCACGTGTCGCAAGGCGCACTCGGTGGTGTACAGAACACTAACCCTACACCAGCCCGTGGTGGACCAGTCCCGTCGGGCACCCCAGCGGCGACTCATCCCAATGTTGCCGGAGGCCCTCGCAGCAGCAGTGGCAGCATCGCCAGTTTTGCAGCTCCAGCGACCACGGCGGGCTACGAGAGGCACCCCGGGTGGAGGGACCGCACCATCCACCAGTCTCTCAGGCTCAGTTCGGACCAGAGTGGGGGCAGGGACTGGACAGCCCGCTCAGCTCACCAACGAAACTATAGCGCTGACCAGCCCCCGCAGACCGAGTCCCAAAGTGGCGTGGAGGAGGATCCAAGCATCTTGCCACCAGAGCTCTACCGGGATGAGATCAGGAGAAGTGGCCACCGGTACAGTCTCTCAGACCCCACGATGCAAAGTAGACAGTCCAGAAACAGACAGAGAGGACCGGATGATGCAGAGAGTGTGGAGAGACCGGTAGACAGGAGAACTGATGATGCAGCTTCATCTGTGAATGAAGCTGGCCCGAGAGAAAGGGAGGTCACAGTAGTGTCTGATTCTCAACTTGAATGCAGCCAGGAGTCTTCCGCTCCATCAAGGGAAATCTCTCCGAGGAGGCGTACAACTCAGCCGCCACCCTACGATGCTCGCCATAATGTGGTTAGGGGTCCTTCCAATGTGTCGCAACGACATGACCCCGAGGATAACAGACTTTCTGAGAATTGCCAGAGCGCAGCATCCAGGGAAAACTGTCGACGATCGCAGAGTGACCGCAGAGATCGGTTAGACGACTCTGTGCCTGTTGGCAACAGAGATATGTTCCTGGATGACATCCACCAATCTCGAACTCTGCCCAGCAACTGGAGGTCGGAGCTGCCAGTGAATGTGGACACTGGAAGACCAGTGGAAGAAGCCATCTACGAGAGCATTCCTTCTCCCCATGCCTCACCTGCACATGGTGAGGTTCTGTCTTCTCCAGAGAGGTATGATCTAGGACATGAATTTGGATCTATGACAAATGCTAGAGCCGATGATCGAGAGAGGATAAATTCTGTGGTATCGCGTGACCCTGCTAACTCTCCAGGGAATAGGGAAAGAGACAGCCCTGAAAGGTGGACAAGTGAGTGGCAGAGTGCCAGGAGAGCCCCTCGGGAGAGAAGTGGGAGCAGAAGTTGGGATGAGAGCGCCGGAAGACACATGGGACTTCCTGACGTTGTCGGGGGCCGCCACAGTGCTAGGGAACACTCCCGACAGGACACAGGTGACGAGGTTGATGGTGTGCGCGATAGCAGAAGTCTGCCGGGTAGACAGCCCCCACCCTACGGACGGAGGATTCCTGCCTATGCCCCTCCCCCATATAGGCCAAGAAATAGAGTGGGACCATCATCCTCTGCTCAGTCGACATCTCTTCCAAATCACGCCAGGAGGAAACACCTGACATCCCCTCCGCCACCTTATCAAGGACATCCCCCGGGAAGCGACGATGTCGAAAGCGATGATATGGTGCACCGTCACCAAATCAGGCAAGAGACTGATGCGAGGTTGAACCCAGGTCGTGCCATGAGAGAAATGAATGAACTCTCAGAGAGAGTTGATTTGGCAAACAGCTCCAGGCAACATCATGGTGGGCATGAGAGGACAATTGCCTCAGGAGATAGAGACTCTAATGAGAGCAGGCAGATCAGGGAGGCCGAGAATCACAGGATCCATACATTCCGTGAGACTCCTCTTTCAAGTGCATCCCATTCCTTACCTGTTGCATCATCATCATCTTCACTAGCAATATCACCACCATCATCAAAAAGTACTTCTTCACCTCCATCTGCACAGCATCGTTCACTTCCACCTTCCTCATCACCATCATCATCAGCAGCAGCAGCAGCACTCTCTTCTTCACCGAGGAGAAAGCAGTTGTCAGCGACATCTCATCAACTGTCATCATCATCATCATCCCCTAATCCATCTCCAAATTCTTCCAGCATCAGTTCCTCAAGGCAGAATGAGGGACACTCCTCAAGCCATACCAACCTTGGCCCTAGCCTGCGGCAGTCATCCTCAGTCCCCTTCCATAGCAGGCCACGTGAGGTCTCCATCAGCTCATCCTCGTACCAGGATGGACAGTACCCAAAACGACCACGCCCTGTTCCAAGCCAACGTCCCCCAACCTCCATTCCTCATCCCCCAAATTCACAGCACAGGTCCTCCCCCATCTCAGCACCACAACATCCATCCACTGGTCACATTCCAAGACCAGCAAAGCCTCCATCCTCCCTTCCCCTCCATCCTCTCTCGTTACCGGGGGCAACGCCCCAGCCAAGGTCCTTCCACCGGGATGCCAGCAATACCTCCAAGGGGACCAAGCCAGAGATGGCTCCTCCTTCACGGAGCGAGGGGAAACCGGCCGCTGAAATCCATCCGTTCAGGACTGTCCACAGTACTCCAGTCAGGCCCCAGAAGGTCCTGGTGGCCACCAAAGCACTGGCCAATGCTCTCCAAAAGGGCCACCTCAGTGACCTTTTGGAGGAGTATGAAGAAACCATTATATGATGCCCACCGTAGAGATGTTTGAGGAAGTCTTGAGTGTGAATTAGCCCTACACCATAGAGTTCTTCGACAGACTCGGTAAAAAACACCTATCTACATTTGACAAACAGCTTGGTGGTATCCTGTAGGCCTACCAGTTCAAGAATATCTTATGAATAGAGATAAGAAAGATGCTTCATGCGATTACTGGGCTCCTTTTTGTAGCTGGTTTTCCCTTTAATGATTATTTCATCAGTCAAGAGAAAATGACTATAAAATAAGGTTTTTCATTTTGAGAGAGAAGTGATGCTACAAATCAGAACTTTGAAAGTTTCATTTTGAAAGTTTCTGTTTTTTTTTTCATTTTGAAAGAGAAATGATGCTACGAATCAGAATTGTGAAAGTTTCGTAACTAAGTTGAGTTTCCATTTTTGATACACTTTCATGGGGAAGAGATGAGTTTGGTGTTTTGGGGTAGTTTTTTTTTTTTTTCTAAGGGGGGTTCTTTTTTTATCTTTTTTTGTCGGAAAGAATTTATTTACAAAGGAATGAAAGTAAAGTGCATCATTAAAGTAAGAATATAATAAAACACAGCAATTTATCTTTCATGCTTGTACCATCCTACTTCCAACAAATTGTAGTAGCTTCTGCATAGCTTTTAACATGATGCAGCTTTTTTTACCCTAACGAAGCTTTCCAAAATTTGAGAAATATTAAATACCACAATTTGAGAGGCAAGTAAAGGAGCCACTGAAGAAAATATGTGAGTGTATAATCAACAAAATATACAAAACTGAAATTCTTGCATGATTTTATTGTAGAACACGGTGCTAAATCTTGAAAATGAAAGGACGTTTGCTCTTTTTGCATTAAGAGTAATTTGTATGGTGCTAGCATCTTTCATTTTGTGAAAGGAACTCAAAAATCTTTTGACTTCGCTCAGAAGCTACAATTGTGACTGGAAATGGTGTGTATTTTTAAGGTTAGAATGGACTTACTTGCTTGGTTTGTGCCACACTCGTGAGTAAAACATGATTTTATTGGCTGTTCCGCTATGCTTGCTATTTTAACATGGACGAGTTCAATCTTGTTTCAATAGCACTTTAGTGATCCAATCAGTTGTTGTTATAATGCAAGGTAGTGTGATTTCAAACAACTACAATTAGCTAAAACATTCAGGATTTATGTTTTCAAACTGACTCTAATTGACAACTCCGAGCTCTGTGCTCAAATTTCTAAAGGTATTTTGACCGAGTCTCTTCCCAACAGGTATGATATGTATCAATTTTGTTTGTCTTAACATTTTTTGTAGCATCTTCTATCTTGTCAATATCATCCCAGCCTAAGATAAGGCCAGACTGCTATATTGTGTTTTGCTTATTGCTGTTTTGCCATTAGGTTGTTGGGTCAATGTCCTCAAAGGCCAAAGGGGAAATATGGGATTGTGATTTGTTATCATTGCAGTAGAGAGAATTAACAGCTGATTTTATTACTGAAAATGAAAATTCACCACGAGAGGGCTACTGTAAAGTCAGAAATGTTCACATGCATTTTAATTTCCCGAATTTTGCGAGAACCAGGATGCACTGAAGTTCTTCGCAAAAATTGCATGCAGTGAAAATGACCGTCAGTTCCAATACACAAAATTTCTTACCACAAAAATATCTTGCTATAGGGCTCACACCCGTAAATACAATGGAATGTCCCTTCACAAATTCGTACCAAAGATACCAAAATAAATGAAGAAAAAAATTAATTAAAAATCATTGATGTAGTTTGGCAAAAAACTGAACAGCTGTAGAGATATTGAGTATGAATTCCTCTACAAATTGCATTTTGGTTGGAAGATGAAAGCTTTTCTGATGGAATTTGAGGGGACTATATTTCATTGGGTACGTGTACGGAAAATAGGTGATTTTTTGAGTGACAAGAACTCGTAGTCTGGCTTTGCGGACCCCTGGACAGAATTTGGGCTGAAGAATCCACCCTGAAAATTTGATGGATGAAAGGGTATATCTCACTTATCCAGGTTAGTGAAGCTGAAACACCTCATTTCTCCCAGTTATGTTACAGAATTTTTTGAAATTTGATTTTTAACACACGTCCCTATGGGGAAATATTTATGGGTGTGAGCCCTAAATAGTAGTCTCTTGCATGCTGACAAAGACAGGACAAAGAGGGCGCTATACTACAAATCCCTACTTGAATATCTAGATGAGTCTGTGGATACTACTTCGTGAGAATTAGTCCCTTACCATGTAGTTCATCTTTTGTTGCTGGTTACTCTGCTATGGGATCAGTTCAGGAATGACCAGTGTCAGCGGATGCTTGTGTGAGAGATTCTTTCTTAGTTGTGGTGAATTTTGGAGGTAGCACTCTGAAAGTATGCAGGTATTTCCAGAAATTGATCCTGGTTAGAATTATGTCCCTCTAATCAATGTTGATTTCTTGAGATATTTCTCGAGCAAGACAGTTTTTCACCTCGCCCATGAGTCAGTTAACAAATCTCTATTACATTGCCCATTTGAGTTGTATTCTTCCTTGTTGACTTCAGAAGCTGCACTTTATTTTTTTGATCAAGTTTTGGAGGCATTGTTTATTTTAAAATCACAGAGGATTACTATCCAGGAATCTATAATTGCATTATAGTGTGTCATTCAGAAGAAGTTTTCATTATGGGTTTTCGAAATAATGTCTTCATTGCCAAAAGTTTGCTGAGGACTGATCAACAAAAATGTTTTACTTTTGTGCAGCCACAATTTAATAGTAAAAATCACAACCAATCAATAAAGCCCTGTTTTAAGAACTTCACCTCATGCATAATGCATGTTGTACTGGCAGCTGATCTAGCAATTCCATTGGTCAAAGTAATTTAATGAATTATTCATTAACTGCATTATTTGGCAATGTAGAGCATGGGCCAGGCTTCTTTCAAGCTTGTGAATGAAAAAAAATCACATTTGGTGACCGCAAAAGGCCCCTCATACTGGCACACTAAGCGTTGGCTTTCTTGGCAGTTCCGACAACAGCTTGAGGGACTTTGAAAATGGCTGTAGAAGCATAGACATGTCCCTCAGGTGCTTGACATCATGCCAGTATGACTAACTCAAGAGGGAAGCATTACAAGACTTGGTCAAACTTCCCCAAACTCAGATACATCAAACAGATTCGTAAAATCCTTGATTAGACATTACATAACCTCATATTAGTTTTTTATATTTTATGTGTTTTTGTTTTTTTTCTGTTTCTTGCCTTACTCTTGCCCCGTTCTGATTTGTTGTGATTGGGTGAACTATTCGATACTTGTGTGGGATGTGTTGAATATTAAAGCTAAGGTTGTTTTGTTTCTTCAGTTCCGCAGCAAGATGATTTATGTCTTGTTGTATTTGTATGTACCTGTTACATGTACATGAAGAAATGTGTATAGACTATATCCTTTTTATTTTCTAATGTGGGCACAGTGGCTATATATTTTGATGTTATTCAATGTGTTAAACAAAACAGATATATGTTGGATGTACTGAAGTTGTACCTTACCATCTCAATATTTAAAGTTTTAATGACTTTCCCCAAAAGGGTGAGTTGTTCATTATCTATTTTATCATTTTCTATGCAAAAGTGCAGCTATCTTTTTCAGCTGTGTAGATTGTTGTTGTTTTTTGTTTGTTTGAATCTTGTCAGACAAAGTTAATGGTATGGCTTGTTAGTCAAGGTTTTGAAACCTTTCGTCAAGCCATTGTGGACTTCACTATATCATTTCATAAGAAGGAGAATGAGACAGGCTCAACCAGTGAAAAGCAAAAGCCAAAAAACAAAGATAAAAGAAAACAAGCAACAGACACTATGCCCATAGTGGAATAACTTTTGTGTCATTTGAAAATGAAAAGACTTTGTTATCTTTCTCTTCCTTTTTATTATTTTGTGCAGAAAGAAAAAGCATTAAAGGTTTATTTTTAATTGTGGTTACCACAAATTGCAATAAGAAATACTTTCATGAAAGTAAAAAAAAACAGTGTTAATATGGCATAATGTTTATCCCAGACTAAATAGATTTTAACAAGAAAGAGAGTCAAGCAGCTTTTACATTAAAACTACATTTACATTAAAATTACATCATAAGTCACATGATGTTTCTATAATACTATCTTTGTGATGTTATACATGTACTTCTTTTTAATGATGGCAAGGCTTACAACCTGTGCTTATTCGTTTGCTGAGAAAATTTGTTGGAAGTTAAACTATTTTATGGCTTTGCCTTAACACAAAGAGAGAAAAAGAGGCAGTCTTCTGGTCTGTGATTTGGGCGGGTCCAGGAATAACTTTGCACGTTGCTGTCATTCTAGTCAACTTGTCTCATTATGGCATTCGTTTCTGAATTGAGAAGCAAATGTGCTTGAAATAAGATAAAATAAAAAGAGACGATTTATGATAGTTTGAATAGGGGTGTTTTGATAAAATACCTATTCAATTTGTCCAAGCTCAGAGCCTTACCTTCAAAGCATCCCTGACTCCCCATTCCTTTCAGCTGCTAGTCTTCCCCCATCAGAGCAGAACTTTCTGTTTTCCTACAGCAAGAGGTTAGGTGCAAGTGAAGTTTGAAGTACTTTGTTCAAGAGAAAAATTTCTTAGGATTTTCATGAATTTCAAGACCATAAGGATACAAATTTGCCTGGTTCAGGACGAAGTACATGTAAGAACCAAATCTGTGGAAAGGCGGTTTGGTGTTGACTGAGTGTACGGCAACAGGCTAGCCTAGTAACTGTCAGATGGTAATATTACTTACTACTATTCCAGATGTGTTTGAAGTATGATCTACCGGTATTCAATCTTTATCAAACGAGCATAAGACTCATTTTTTTTTCAGTCCATGCAAATGTAAAGTGAAGTGTGGAAAAGGAGATTTTTTTTCTTCTAATGATTTAGATTGGGTATTGTCATGATCATTTGCTAACACCTTTTGACTTGTTCCATACTGAATCCTGAAATCCCGAGACTTAGTACACAGCCCACCAGGTTCCCATGGTATGAATGGGTTAAGTTTCGGTAATTTTATTCAAATTATGTAAGAATGACTTATATGGAATACGACCTTGAAGTAGACTGAATACTTGATGTAGCAACAACAACAACAACAAAAGTGAATATCAGAAACCTGAGTGATGTATGAAGAAAGTAAATACTGTTCTGTTGCATGTATTTTTATGCTGAAAACCAAATTTTGATACATCCAGATGAGATTAAAATGTATAATTTGGTTGTGTTTAAGTGTAGATTTTGAACATTAAGGGGAGACAAAAAAAAAACATGTTTATTGTTTGTTTCATGTTATTTATGTTTGTTTGAAAACACCAGACCCCACATGAAGACATATTGTTCTCTTTTTTGTGGGAGGTGGGGAAGGAGCCGGATCAGGAAGGTGCCGAAAATTTGGATTACTGTGAGATTTGAAGGTTCTGTTTTCATTCATGCCAAGTCAAGATAAGAAGAAGAACAAAAAGTGTGTTTCTTATTTCATTTTAGATGTGGATATTCTCATGGTGTGGACTCATCAGAGGAGGACAAAAATTGGGAATTTATTTTTCCAAGTGGACCTCCACCAAACAAGATGTTTTAATTTGAATTTGCACCTCCTGAGCAATCCCTGGGATTATTAAAGGCCCCTGGGATTATTAAAGGCCCCTGGGATTATTAAAGGCCCGTCATATCATTTTTTGTACTCTCTTTGCTATGTCGATCTGTGCCACAGAGGAGTTTTATTTATGCCATGAACAAAGTTTAACATGATGCATTTTATAGTATTGTTGAAAAAACATTTCAATAAAAAACCTTTGTAAAAACCAGCCAATAGTCATGTGCTAACGTCATGCTTGTGTGTGTGTGTGTGTGTGTGTGTGTAGGTGTAGGTATGGATTTGGGTGTGTGTCTGTGAGTGCGCACATGTTGGTATGTGTGAGTGTCTGTGTAGAGTATGAAGGGTGCTGTAGATGAGACACATCATATAAAACTTGCTGCTACTATTTAAAGTTAACCAGGAATTGTTTATGATGTGTCATTTGATATATTACCTGAATAAGGAGAGTAAGTTGCTTAGTCAAATGTCTTTGTGTACTCCATACACATTTGTACCCCACTAATTGAATGCACACAGTACTAGAACTGTAGCACACTACTGATGTAGTGTATAGTAGAACTTTTAGCACTTTTATTAATGTTGGCACAAAGTGTAGTAGTAGTAGTAGTAATGGTAGTAGTAGTAGTAGTAGTAGTAGTAATAGTAATAGTATTAAAAGTAGAAGTAGTAGTAGTAGTAGTAGCAACAGAAGTACTATTGGTAATGGTATGGTATATGAAGTAGTAGAAGCAGTAATAATAGCAGAAGGAAAATGAGTAGATACATATCAAAGTACTATTATAAATATGGGTGGCGTTCATTTATTGTGAAGTTTTATTAATCCAAAAATGAAAAGAAAAAAAAATATATAATTCTGAAGAGTCATTAATCTGACAATCTAAAGAAGGGGTGTACTAGCAAACCTTCGGAATTACAAACCTTGTTTCAATTTTGGATAATGAATCTGCTGAATAATGAGCCTTACTTCTTTTTAAAATTATAAACCTTTCTCATAGTGAATCTTTTTTTCATTTTCGTATAATACTGACGAACCTTTGGAAAAACAGACATTCGGAATAACAAACTATAACCATCTTTATCATCATCAATGTCATCATCATCATTATCATTATCACTCGCGAACTAAAGTCACAACGCTATCACCTCTTCGTGTAAGCCTGTGCATTTTGTTAGTGATACTTTTGTCACTTTCAGTCGTTTCGTTCCTGTCCGTCTAGGCATTATCAAGGAAGTTAATTGTTTTCAGTCAAATGACACGTAATGATTAACACAGGTCCTGTTCTTGAGAACTGTAGGTGGCAGTATTCTGTTTGATACGATTCAGTCGTATATGTCTAACATTTGACCCGTACTAATCTCACATTCAAGCTCTGATTTGCATTGTAGACACATATGCAAATCGTCCGGGAAGGAGGGCGGGGGAGGGGAGAAAACGCAGTGAAATCAATGTACATGTTTAACCCGTTCCATACTGAAATCTGAAATCTCCATAGATTGTATACACAACCCACTAGGACAAGGTTCCCGTACGGAATGGGTTAATAGTTTGCTACAAAGAATACACTTGTACTCAAAGCAGTGTCGTGCGTAACATAACCAGTGCCCTCTGAAGCCAGTTCACAGTTAGCTCATGTGCACATTGGTACAAATGACCTTTCTTTTTTCTCAGTTGATTAGGCACTTCACTCATTTTCATAGCAGGATGATGTATAAGCATGCCCACAATTTATGGAATTCACGTTCAAACAAAGAATGAACCTGCGCAGATCAGGTTGACAAGAGTGGTCTGTCAATAATGGACACTTCGGCAGGCATTCATTTCATTGTTTGGTGTTTAAAGCAAAAACAAAGTCTTTCAACCAACATTGCGAAATTTAATTCCAGGCTTGCTGTCAGGTGGATGTGCTAGTAAGCACCATTTACACGGGTTCCATGAATAATCATTACATCAGGGATGCTTATCTCAGCAAATTAAAAAACCAACATGCCTGATCGTACAAATGACCTTTTTCTGCTCATGTGCAAAGTGGAACTGTAAACTGGCTTATAGAGACCAAATGGTGCACTTAAAAATCAGTGTACATTATGATCTTCGATGTTTTTATTTTTAGTTATCCTTGACAGCAAAATGATCATTTATATTTAATGAAAGGAAGTGAGACTGGAAACGTATCGCAAGGAAATCTCAACAAAACTACATGTTGTACACGCAACCGTTTGAAAAAAATCATGAATACAAAATCCATCCTAAAAGAGGTCTCATTATAAAGCGGGCGTGCGATCGAACGTCAATGCAGTTAGTATGCTGAAATTATTACAGTCAAATTTCTTTTTTTTTTTTTTTTTTTTTTTATTGGGGGGGGGGTGATTGTGCAGGCCATCCCCCCCCCCCTCCAAGAGCGCGGGGGGGATGCATCGCCCATTCCCCCCCCCCTCCCCCCCCCCCCCCCCCCCCTCTGGGATTTACGCCCATGTCTCCATATAAACTGGGAATAAGTTTATAACCATTGTTACAGTTGTACTGGAAAATCACAAGTCATTTCCATCTCTTAGTCACTATAGAGGGCGCCTATCCCCTCTCTCTGTCGGGGAGGATTCGTCATTTCTACAAATGAATGGGACAACAGAGGAACTACCAGACTGCCTTGCACCGTACTGGATAGAAAAACCCTGCGAATTATAATTTTAGGCTATTGAACCCAGATATCCGATTTCTGATTATCATAATGGCATTGGCATTCACTCCCGCCCGGATATTATTGAATATCTGAATCAATTTCATCAGATCATTAGCCTTGTACACGAACTCTACTGGTTTTACTATTAGGCCTGTGTATAGGTAAGGGGTTAATTGAACAAAATAATGATGCTTGATCTATGCTCTATGATCTATAATCTAGCTTAAATTAGGTCAGTAATTAGATATGAAATCAACTGCTGCTTGAAAATGTGAACTTCTTGTTTGGTGGTTGGTTGAATGATCCATCAAGATGTTATTTATCAATACCTTTCTTTTCATATTCTATGGGGATATCATACCTCCGGACTACATTTCACAATGATAGTAATTTTATGATATTCTTTGTTTCTCATTCATTCTTTTGAGCTGATTATGGAACATGTAAGCCTACAGGATTATTACTGTTTTCTCCTTACACTTACAGTAGGATTTTTTTCGCATGGATGAAATGACTGTATTTTTACGGCTAGAATTCAGTATAGGACAATAACCTGTCTCTGGCGCCATTCATCGCGTGTTTATGTGGTGGTAGTGGACGGTGGTGACGGTGGTCGGGGCATTGCCGGGGAGGGAGGGGGGAGGGAGAGGGGAGGAGGATGAGAGAGAATAATTATGATCAGAACCTAGCTGAGTAATTCGTGTAGATCATCACTAGCAGTACATCCTCTATGACTTTATTTAACAGACTACATAGTCTGACTAATCTGCATTTCACCAGGTGAGTGGAATGTAACCGACAAAGAAATCCCATCTATGGACATCCGAATTTTACGGGTCTTCCGGATATCCGGACGTCACGTTATTCAATCACATAGCTTGCACTGACCGCTATATACAGGCCGTTTTGAGTACCGGTGGGCTTAGCGGAACTGATAAGGGCGCCTATGAAAAGAGAGTAGATATTTTTGCTCTTACACCTACACTATTTCACAACCTCGGGATAATGCTGTGGGAAGCTGAAGAGACAAAAACAGGTAATGATCGCATTTTAAAAAGTTTTTTTTTTTTTTTTTTTTTTTTTTTTTAAAGGGTGGGGCAGGGAGAAACCAAACTCGTTGCAAATATCAATGGATATCGAAATAAGCAAGTGTAAATGTCATAACAAATGCCCGCAAGGATTAACACGCAAATATAGACGCAAAGATAGGCCCATTGACTAATAATATACTGGTTGCGGATTTCATAATTACTGACCTAATTCAAGCCAGTATGATACAGATCAAGCATTTAAGCCCATCAACCTTACCTTACAACCTTGTTTCAAAGTAAAACCAGTAGAGTTCGTGTACAAGGCCAATGATCTGATGAAATTGATTCAAATATTCATTATTCGAATAAATGTAAATGTCAATGCCATTATGATAATCAGAAATCGGATATCTGGGTTCAATAGCCCAAAATTGTGATTCGCAAGGTCTTTGTGTCTATACGGTGCAAGGCCGCCTGCGAGTTCATCGATTTCCCATCCATTCTTTTGTAGAAATGACGCAACCTCCTTAAGAGAGAGGAGCGCCCTCTAGTGGCAAAGAGCTCAACATGGCTTGTGATTTTTACCAGGTACATGAATATGTAGGCTACACGATTATCACACCGATCGCCTATAGTTACAATATGGAGAACAGTGGATTATCAGCTAGTCAGGCGGAAGTCACGTTTAGCAATCCTGACACCAGCCGGTTTGGCTTCACAAATGCTAAAGGAATGACCCTCGTCATATTATGATAAAGAGTTTTGGTCATCACAAAGTTTCAAATATAAAGTGCAATGGACTTTTGATGATTTGGCCAAATGTTTAAGGTATAAAGTGAGGATGGTAATGTTTTGAATTTGAAAACTGAAATGCTTTCTTTAACGTTTACATGGGGTTCAATTCTTAAGATACAGATTAAAGAAACGAAGACAATATACATGTATTGCTTTTATTTTGTGAAAGAAAGAGAACATAAATGAAGTTTTGATACTTGCAACTGCCTAATTAAAAGTAAAGAATGGAAAAAGAAAAAGAAGAAGAAGTACTGTTCTAGAACTCTTAAAAACTGCCGTGAACGATGTGAGTCACAAAATTGAATATGAAATTAATGAGCAGTCTATCAGGTTTTATAGACTTTGAGAATAGCTTTCATTGTTTTTATTTCAATGAGAAACATTTACTTTGCCGACTCATAGCGATCGAGTGATTAAATTGATACAAATCAATGAATATTGTCTTTGCTATATGTAACCCTTTGTCTGCCTTGAGTTCTGGTTGGCGTTTCACACACTGCCCAATCTAAATTCCCTGGCACAGTAAGGGTTAACCTACAATTCCACATCGTTATCGTGCTGGTTTGACTGAAAAGAATAATCCAGCAAACAGGCTGAAGAAGTTGGAGTTTTATCAAGACCTGTCGGGGACTATAACTTGAAGTTGAAGACGGTCTATGCATTAGGGAATTTGAAAAGTGTTCCTAGTCATGTTTTTACCGGAAAGTGATATTTTGGAGTCACCATCCGGCAGTAACTGCACTGCAGCACCATGCATGCATCTCAGTCGCCCTTATCGTACGGGCTGCTGTAGGCTGCTGCTGCAGGCTGCTGCTGATTAGCCCCAAGGTTCACCATAAAGGGATGATGTCGGAGTCTCACACAACTTTTGTTGGTTTAGGCACTGTCATACAAAGTCTGCTAAAATGCAATTGCAATAATTGTATTTGGTCGATAATTCAGCAACTAGGCTACCCTCTAAAAAAAAAAACAATAACAACAATAGAAAAAAAACCGCCAAGGATAAAAGTATAATGCAGTTTGATTTCAACAACCTATTTTATTTATGACTACACATATTATTTTTCATGTAAACATGTGAAAATTTAAAGTGCATAATTTCCATAAGATACGCCCGATTTTACTGTAATTCGCACCATTCTGTCGCTTTGTTCTTATTCTATATGTTTGATAATAAAGGCTTCGTGAAAATGCCATGAACTTGCATTTTGAACGCTCGTAGTTTGGCACGGTCAGAAAAACAGCGGTGGATGAGCAAAAAATTCTCCTCTGAATCATGGTCGAGTGACCAATTCGCAGTTTCACTCTCTCTAGCAAACATACATACAAACAAACAAACACACTTTGCCCCTAATATTCTCACGCACACAGATTCAGTTTTCCATGAATCCAACCAATCGCTTTCCGAATCTGCTCACCGAATCGTTTCCGATTTAGACCAAGTTGCAAGGACTTAGCCCTCGGAGAGGCCGTGTCTTCACCGCGAGGATGATTTGTCGTATTGGCGTTCTTTGACCCAAATGAAAGTGCCAAACAAGAGAGAGAAAAAGGAAAAAGAGGAAAAGAGAGGGAGGGGGGGGGGAGGAAAGAGAGTACAAGACTGGAAAGATGCTCATGGCAGAATACATGGCGAATAACGGAACAAAACAAAGCACTTCACCCGGAACTACTTCCGAATTCGTAGACAACAGTGTGATAACTATCTGCCGTTTCACGCATACACAGCTCCTATGCGGCTTTTAACCACAACCGCTCGTGAGAAAGTAAAGCGGATGAATAAAGCACGATCGTTTTTTGCGGATTTTTTTTTCTCTCTCTTTCTATCTCTCTTCCAGCCATTGCACTCTTCCGTAAAGTTGGTTGGCAAATCATCCTATACTGCCCATTACTTTTGGCGAGTGACAGTAAAACTATACGATCCCTTTAAAGGGATTATATAACTTTGGTTGAGGTGGGGGATTCAGATTTTAACTTTTTGCGAGATGATTAGAAACCACTTATGAAATATTAAAGAGCATATAATTCTAAGAAGTGTTCAAGGTTTATTTGATGAAAATCGGTTCTTAAATGACTGAGATATCAATAACGTAGGTAAAACAAAGTGGTCTTAAAGGACAAGTTCACCTTCATAGACATGTGGGTTGAGTGAATGCAGCAATATTAGTAGAACACATCAGTGAGAGTTTGAGGAAAATCGGACAGTCGGTTCAAAAGTTATGACTTTTTGAATGTTTTGCTCAGTCACCGCTGGATGAGAAGACTGCTACAGCTTGTGATGTCACATGTGTACAACAATGTAAAGAAAAGATAAAGAAAAGTCAACATATTTTCACTTTTTTCGTATAATAAAAGAACACTTCACTTCCCTCTTTCAGAAGGCAAGGGGGAATAATATTACCCTTAACATAAATCCGTGACAAGTCGAGGAAATGTGTACTTTTTTCAAAAAATGAAATTTTGTGAAATTCTCTTTATATTTCCCTTGTAACGTTCTACGCACGTGACATCATACACTGTAGTAGTCTTCTCATCCAGCAGTGACTGCGGAGATAATTAAAAAAATCATAACTTTTGAACAGATGTGTT
Source organism: Diadema antillarum (assembly GCF_040938485.1). NCBI lineage: Eukaryota > Metazoa > Echinodermata > Echinoidea > Diadematoida > Diadematidae > Diadema > Diadema antillarum. The sequence continues at coordinate 933,380 of NW_027271190.1, forward strand.
CCACTAATATTGCTGCATTCACTTAATCCAAATGTCTATGAAGGTGAACTTGTCCTTTAAGAATTTAGGTGGGAGAAATTCTGACAAAGCGCCAAAAAGGCCACTTCCCAAGCACAAGGCCGACACTACTTTTTAATGAGAATAATGATTCCACTCTATAGCATCACCACAGACAGAATTTTAGTAGACCTCTGAAGGGTATTTTCATGAAGAGTTTAGATTTAAAACTTTTCATCAACCATGCCATTTCATCTGAAAGAAGGTGACGAAGAACGAAAAAGAAGAAGTCTGTGGGTGCGCATTGTTTGTTTGTTTGTTTGTTTCGTGCATGGTTGCATCCTATTTGTGTTGTGAATTTATGTTATAGAAAATGTTATTGAGATAATTTTCTTTTTGATTGATTTGTGAGTCATTATCAAATGGAATCAAATAAAGCTTTCGAAAAACAAAGAATTGTTCGTTCCCCTGAAAATTACGTCATGATTCCAATTCTAGTGAGGACCTTAAACTGCTGCTGGTATTTTTTTCATCAAAATTGTGATGCAAAGGTCAATTTAAAAGGATAAAAGAATAAAATGCAAGTCACTAGATGCAGCTGCAAACATGTAAAAGCTCGAGGGGTAGAGACTTTGTCGCTGAGGGCGCCCTTAGCCGTCTCCATCTTCTTAACTTTGCCAACTCATCTCATCTCACCTTTCATCAATTTGAACACTGTTGAATATTGTGCTTTATATCTTAATCATCAACGCTTGCTAAAAATACAAGATTTTTTATAACACTATGAAATAGTATTTTAACGATTGCTTGCAGATTGGTGTTCTTTTGAAAATGTAGACACCGCCAACATTATGTTTGTACAAAGAAAAAAATCTCAGAAGAAGACAACGTAGAAGTAGAAAACAACAACAACAGCGACACCCACAACATCAAAGTACCATACACAATACGAAATTATGTGATTTTAATTTGTACCCTTTCTATATGCTTTTCTTTTCCATGTCGGAATTACAAGATGACAATCTAATGATATAAATGAGACATTTCGTTTCGCCCTGCCTTATCAAAATAGAAAAATGATATGAATGAGACATTGCGTTCCGCCCTGCCTTATCAAACAATTCTAACAGAAGAATCTCTCTTCCTTTTAATTCTTATCTTGATGAATTTAAAAGAAGAATTCACCGAATATTCCAAATGGTGTTGAAACTATGAATAAGCACCGGATTGTTCAAGAGACTAGTTGTCACAGAAGGTTCGAAGAATTGAAGGTGTATACAAGCAATACAAGACAATACCAATTAAACAATAAACACAACAAAATTGTGTCTGTATTAAATGTTATAAAATAGTCAAAGAAGTTATTCTAGGCTGATGACCAATGAAGACAATAATAGCCTATATCCTTAATGAATAAACCTCTTGTTTCTGTTTGCATCATGAATTGTGGCAAGCAGAGTGATGAAAGATCCGTCTTATCATACAAGTCATAGACCATCAATGCCCGAAATGTTGTGAGCCGAGTGCCCTTTTAGACATATTTAGAGCTGCGCTTCAAATCCACCTTGACGTTTCCTACATTGTTTTCTTTCCATAGTAATAGTCACGCAATAATGCGTAACTATAAGGTGCTTTGCGTATATAGATAGGAATCTGTTTCTTATCTTGCTACGTTTAAGTTTGCCACTTTTGTAATCAGAAGCATTGAAACCAAACTGGGTACACATAACTTTAGATAAGGTAAAGTGTTAGAGCAAATGACTTCAAACAAGTCATAATAGAAGATAAGATTCGATTAAACCAGGGATGTGAGAAGAAGGCAACGTGATTATTCAATAACTCCGCAGAATGGATGCCATGTGTTAGGCCTACTTCTTGCCAACCAGAAACTGAACATTCACGACAACTTTTGTTGCGTAGTAACATTTACGCTTAATAATTTCGACATGTTTTTTTTTTTTTTTTTTTTTTTTTGGGGGGGGCCAATTTTAATGTTATATAGGGAAAAAATATTATGCTTGTATTTCATAAAATCGTTTGCTTTCTTTTAGGAGGGGTCTCGAACGGGGGGTGTAATAAAAAATCATAATATTGTAAAAACCAAAAAAAAAAAAAAGATTTCAGATGACTTCAATTAAGTCCATTTCTAGATTTAGATTTGCATGTATGTATAATGAGATGTCTTTTTTTTTTATTCACTACGGTTTATGTTGGTTTTCACAAATTCAGTAAAATTTCTGTCAAGAATAATGATGGTAGACATGTACGCTAACATTCGGCAACTCTGACATTTAAACAATGTATAATCATTCATGCAAATAGAGAGATAGATAGATAGATAGATAGATAGATAGATAGATTGATTGATTGATAGATAGATAGATAGATAGATAGGTAGATAGGTAGATAGGCAGATAGATAGATAGATAGATAGATACTATAGTAGATAGATAGATAGATAGATAGATAGATGAATAGATAGATAGATAGATAGATAGATAGATAGATAGGGAGGGAGGGAGAGAACAAGTGAAGGGAACACTTGAAATACAGACAGCTGATATGAAAGTCGATGTTTTGAATGTTCCTTTGCACTATTCGTAATACTGCTATAATGAGACAACTTCTACTACACCATTAAGGCAATAGCAATGAAAAATAAGGACTTTACACTCTTTTTTGGAATGACTGACAAATATATGTATATATATATATATATATATATATATATATAAGTAACAAAGCTGCAACAAAGTTCATGCTGTATTCACCAACGGTTTATTTCTTCACACAAATTTTCGGGCGTCTCGCCGCCCTTTCTCAAGTGTTGATACAAGTATCAACACTTGAGAAAGGGCGGCGAGACGCCCGAAAATTTGTGTGAAGAAATAAACCGTTGGTGAATACAGCATGAACTTTGTTGCAGCTTTGTTACTTATCTTTTTATCTTGCCAACACGTGGACTACCTTATCAACATATATATATATATATATATATATATATGCTCCCTGACTAATTAGATGATCGGCATGCTGTTCTCTCGTTAATTACAACGTTAATTAAACGGAGCTCCCATAATGTATTTTAAACAGAAATAAGATCAAGATGAAGAAAAGAAACAAAAAGAATCGCGAAAGAGTTTTTACGAATTTTGCTTTCAAATGATGAAATGAAATAATTTTATGTTTGTAATATTATTTAACACTGTAAGACACAAGGAATACACTGTTAAAATGCTTTTTGTGATGGCTGAATTTATGATTGAATTGATTACATTGATCTATGCAAAAGTTTCAACATGTTTTTGTCATATAATATAATTGTAGATATAGATCGTGTAAATAGACACTGATTCCTGAAAGCAATGACATGCACCAACAATATCTGACTCATTCCTTCTTCTTTTTCGTTCTTTTAGCTTTCAGTAATCAAACGAGAAGTTCGTCATTATTTCCGGCTTGCTTTTTTGACCGGAAAAAACAACCGTGAGAAACAGTGAAAAGAACGCAACTCGAAAACTTCCGAATAACAAGGGGGGGGGGGGGGAGGGAATTAAACACAGGTTTCAGATTTCAGCATGATTCATTTTTTGTTCGTTATATTGATTATCTTCCTTTCTTGGGGTTGCTTGTTGTATGTATTGTGTTGTTTTTGTTTTTACTTTTATGATAAAACCACTACTTCGGGTCAAAATCCTCACCGTGAGCATTGACATAGGACCCCCCTTGGTGTTATCACTGGATTGCAGCACCTGGTATTAAAGTTTACATCCAGCAACTCTCTTCAGCCTATTTTTTTTTTTTTATTGTCATTTGTCAGCATTTAGCAGTTTTCAGGATATGAGAAATACAATGACAAAAATGCACGTGGTTGAACTCCTAACGGAAGTTATACGAGCCCATGTTTCGCGTAAGAAACGGAATTTTTGGGAGAATGACACAAATGTTATGATTAATTTCGTTATTTTATTCATCGGCAGTTCGGACAGTGTTGTCAGTGTTTCATAGCACAAGGTCATGGATCGTGGCACTTATTCAAACGTCTTAGAAGAGCTCGTAGAGGACTTTTTGCTTGTTTGTTTGGTTGTTCGTTTGTTTGCTTTTATGAACAAATTTTTAAAAATCCAGTATTATGCTGAAAGACAGAGATAAACAAACGAAGATGTACAAATCTTGTGATGGCAATAATGATGTAAATAATCATACGGCGATAATATTATTTCAATGATGCTACTTGGCAGCAGTAGTCAGACTTTTGTAGGCCAAAAAAAAAAAAGAGAAGTCGATTAAAAGTGAGGATTGCTATAAATTTGGTTACAAAAACAGGCAAGAATATTGGCGATTCCAGTAAAGCAATTTAGTCAATATAATGCCAGTTTGTGAGGAATAATACATCTGCCTCATTATGATCATCATAATTCTTTGTTTTACTATTTTAATATACTGTACCTGCACAGACTTTGTTCCAACTGTGGAGTGACCGTATTTGAAACTCCAAAACTTTGGAATTTTAGAAACGGACGGGGGAAAAAATGTCAAAACTTTACTAGTTTGTATGATGGTCTTTGTGATACGCGATAATTTCGAATTGTCATTGCGAATAAAATTCCATCAACAAAACGTGATTGTTGACGCAACATCAGGGGGGCATTTCATGAAGCATTTTTGTCCGACAACTTGTCGGACAAAAATGCTCTCAACCAATCAGATGCAAGGATTTCAGTAGCTTTTAACATTTTGTCAGACGAAATATCTGACAAAACGCTTCATGAAATGCCCCCCAGGACTCTCATATCTACTGCTGTCATTTAGATTAATTATATCTTTTATGTCCCTGACTACCGTTGTCATAAGTAATGACTAAACTTCGGTAAACATTTATGAAACAATATGTTGCGAATCGGTGATCTGTGTTTGGTCATGTACTGTCTTGTTGTTTTACTAATAAGTAGAGAAATGTTTCTTCGCTAACAGTTCTTTCCTCCTGACTATCTGTTCTCATGGCGTCGTTTTCCACTAAGCCCGTGCCGCCCAAACCACGTCGCTTCAACGAATGTCGTTTCATCGTGGTTTTATCTGATCATAATGTATCTTAATGCCTCTAACAGATGGTGCTGGAAGTTACGCATAACTGGAGCCCTCTACGGTGCAAATCATTCCTACCACTCTCATGTGTTATTGAATATCTTTAAAGGAAAGTATATAAATATAGCTTTGGTTGAGACGGGGGTCAGTTTTACAACAATTTTTTTTTGTGAGATAATGGAAAAACATCTTACGACATGTGAAAGAGCATACAACAATGAAATTTAAGAGGAATACAAAGTTTAATTGATGGAAATTGATTTGAAATGGCAGAGATATCCAAACACAAAGAGGTCCTAAAAAATGATGGGACCCACCTTTCATCAGGACCATTTTGCTTTACTTTGTTTTTGTATATCTCTGCCATTTCAAAGCCGATTTTCATCGAATAAACTTTGAAGTCCTTTTAGAATTGTATGCCCTTTAATATTTCTTAAGAGGTTTCTAATTTTCTCGTAAAAAAGGTAAAATTTGAATTCCAAATCTCACCCATAGCTATATCATCCCTTTAATTGCCAGAATAACTTTACTACTCTCATCAAGGGTGTTCAGTTCAATTCAGATCCATTCCATATTGTCAAGGAGGTTGCAAGGCGAAAAGGAGAGGGGTATACCTCATTCGCATTTCCTCTCAATGCAAAGTCCACTTTCATTCAACGTAAATTCCAGCAGCAATGTTTTTAAAGCTCGTATTATGTCTTCACTGTTCTGGTAAAAGTCTTTTTTTGGGGGGGGGGGCGTGCAAAGACATGATCTGATCTTAACTCTCTGAACATGATAATTGAGCAGTGCAGTCGAAGGTCGAGCAGTGCAGTTGAGGGGACTGCATTCTGCAAGCTAGGCTTTTTAGCAGTCCCCTCCATTTCCCGACTTTTTTTCTTTGTTACGATTCAGTTACAGTTTATCCCTGCATCTCTTCACCTAAAGTATTTTCTGTCTCATTGTAAACAAATGACGTGCATTTAAATGTCATTTGAATATGCAAATGTCACATTGTACTTAACTTTGTTTATTATATTCAAATGTCATATTCTATACTGTCGTCAGAAATGAAATAAAATGAAAATGAAATGAAATTAAATGAATTGAAAGCGTTTTGTCGCAAAGATGTGAAAAGAAAAAAAAAACAACAACAACAGTCGAACACGTGAAACATAATGTCAGTTTGTGTTCCAATTACTCATCCAAAGATTTTATTATTTCCAGTGGCATCAGAATTCTGCATCGGTGGTTGTAATCACAAAAGGCTTCGATGTGAAAAAGAAAAGAGATAAGAAAGAGAAAAGCAAGGACGCCGTTTGGTTAACAAATAAATTGTTCCTCATATCACCACTATACATAGACAAAGAGTGGTTTCCTTAAATTTCCATTAACTGGTGTACTGGAGTTAGAAGGTATAATGTGCAGAAACTGTAACCTTGCAATGGCCGAGTTGAGCTCGGTCAGAATGAGTCTTTTGTTGTTGTTGTTGTTGTTGTTGTTGTTGTTGTTGTTGTTGTTGTTGTTGTTGTTGTTAGATGTTGTTGTTGTTGTTAGATG